>NC_134797.1:12165350-12282850 GCF_046742065.1 Oratosquilla oratoria | reverse complement strand
TATTCTCTAATAAATCAACAGAAGGGGTGCTGACAAAGATGTCATCTACGTATCTACAGTAGATAGATGGTTTTAACTCTCCGTCCTGAAAGACTGATCTTTCTACAGCAGACATGAAGGCTTCAGCGAAGAGGACACCTAACGGTGATCCCATCACTACGCCATCTTGCTGAACGTAAAGGTCTCCTTCTGGACACCTGAATGGAACTTCTGTGGTGCAAGTGACAAGTAATTCTTTTAAAGTAGACTCAGGGATATGGGGAGGTGGGATGTCATTATTATGATAAACATAGTCAAGAATTATATTGATTGTTCTTAATAATAATGACATCCCACCTCCCCATATCCCTGAGTCTGCTTCAAAAGAATTACTTGTGTGTGTGTGTGTGTGTGTGTGTGTGTGTGTGTGTGTGTGTGTGTGTGCGCACGCAACCACACAAGTGCGCACACTCACCCACATACGTAAACAAAAACGTACATACACACAAACGCGTACGCACACACATAAACAGAAACGCGCACACACGCACACACACACACGGGAGGTTAATAACTGTCGATCACGAGTTCAATATGTGATCCAAGACCATGGTGAAACACACACACGACTCGGTGGCGCGGTTGGTAGAGTCCCTGACTGTCACTATGGCGGTCCGGGTTCGAATTCTACCCAGGGCTGAAATAATTTCAGTATCGCTGCGCTTCGAGTCGTTACTCCAACTCTCGTGGGCGATGAGTTGGGTGCGTGTGTGCGTGTAAGGTCACAGCATTACCCATAGATCGGTCATACGAGCTCTGAGCTCTCTTCTGGGAGGGAAATAGCTGTCGATCACGAGTTGAGAACGTGATCCAAAGACCAAGGTGAATACCGAGGTGAAAACACACACACACATACATGAAAGTTGGGATTCACAACATCCGATCCCTTCCGGATGCTTGTGGTAGTCCATCGTTGCCAATGACAACGCTGTTCTGCATGTGATGATAGGTGAAAGTTCAGCGGTTATGCCGCTGATGCTATCGGAAGTCGCACATTTTGCCACACAGCTGGCATGGATGTTGTTCCCGGGGTGGTTGGGGGGGTGTCGGTCTCCCTCTACACGCTGGTATCGTCGGGCGTGGTTTTCTGCTCTCCTCAGAGACTGGACATTGTTCAGTCGCTCGATTGCTCTGGCACATACAGATCGATCTGTCAGCAGCCAGAGCCTCCAGCTCTTGGGGTTCTATGTCACTTTTCTTGGGTAGTTATTTGGTATAGTCTTTGTACCTCTTCTTTGGGCCACCCCATATTCAGGGCCCCGACATGGGTAAGTGCCGCCCCCCCCCACACACCACCACTACCACCACGTTCCACATCTGATGGTCACTAGCATGATTCACATGTAACATTCATCCACAAAACGTTTATACACACATCATTAATACACACAACTCATGATAGATAAATCATGATGCATTAAAAGTACATTAGGGGGAATTTGCTCTACCATCTTTTCACCAAAAGTGCCGCCGCCCCCCCAAAAAAACGTGCCGCCCCTGGGCATTGCGCCCCCCCCCCTTGTCGGGGCCCTGCCCACATTTCGATTACCTTCAACGCGCTGCCCATACAGAATCCACAGTGAGATCCGGTGTTCTGGCATCCTTATGGTGTGCCCCAACCAGTGCAGATGTCGTTGTGCCAAGGTAGTTTCAATGTTGGTGGTTCGAGTGCGATGGTATAGTTCATCATGTGTGACCTTATCCTTCCACAATACACCAAGAATCTTATTGAGACATCTGATGATAAAATTCTCTAAGATGCTGTTCTGGCGGTTGTACAGGGTCCATGTCTCTGAACTATACAACAGAGTAGAGATAAGTACTGACTTTGTTTCGATCCTGAGGTTGTTAGAGAAAACTCTGTTTCGCAATCGGCCGAACGATGATGAGGCAAGGTTTATCCTCTTTTGGATCTCCATGTCTACAGAGCAGCCTGGCATGAGTATACTGCCAAGGTATGTGAAGTGTTCCATGGTTTTGATTGGCTCACCGTGTATGTGGAATTGGAAAGGTGCCTGCGGGGGTTCCGTGCACTCCACTAACAGTTCCGTTTTGAGAGTGTTGACTTTAAGGTCCATTGCAGAGTACGTGAAGGAAAAGGTATCAAGAATGTTTTGCGTCGTGAGCAATGACAGCACAGTCGTTAGCATATTGAAATTCAATTACTTGTAAGGTGAAAAGTTTGGTTCTGGCCTGGAGACGGCGAAGATTGAGAAGGTTTCTGTCCAATCAATATTGGATGGTCACACCAGCGTCTTCCCCTTGAGAAGCATAACTTATACTGGTTACGGTTACCAGGAAGATGTTAAACAGTACAGGGGCGAGGACACAGCCTTGCTGTACTCCAACTTGAACTTCAAATGAGTCTGATAGTGAGCCGCACGCTTGGACTCGAGCCTGCATGCCATCGTGGAGGTTTTAGAGGACTGAGTAACTTTGGAGGAATCCCCATCTTCTTTAATAATCCCCGTAATAAGACACGGCTGACGGCATTAAAAGCCTTCGTGAGATCAATGGAGGTGATAAACAGGTCTTTATCTTGCTCCCTGCGTTTCTCCTGTATCTGACGGATGGGAAAGACCATATCGGTAGTACTGCGGTCCTTTCGAAAGCCACACTGACTATCTGGGAGCTCATTTTCAGAGGTTCGTGAGTAACCGAGAAAGCATGATTTTGGCTAGCACTTTCCCCGCGACTGCCAAGGGCGAGGTCCCTCGACTATTACCACAGATTGCTCAATCTTCTTTTTCCTTGTAGATGGTAACGATATTGGTATCCTTTAAAAGTTGTGGCACTTCACCTGTTGTCCACAACTCTTTGGATCAGTCAGGTGTAGCTTCAGAGCGTATCCTCCCTCCTTGAAAATCTCGGCAGGGGTGCCATCTGGCCCTGGCCTCTTGTTGTTCTTTAGTTCCAGACAG
Source organism: Oratosquilla oratoria (assembly GCF_046742065.1). Taxonomy (NCBI): domain Eukaryota; kingdom Metazoa; phylum Arthropoda; class Malacostraca; order Stomatopoda; family Squillidae; genus Oratosquilla; species Oratosquilla oratoria. Next base: position 12,279,890 of record NC_134797.1, on the reverse strand, counting down.
CTTTTATAACTTCAGCCAGCTGGGGGGCTCTATCCATTTCCAGTAATATGGGGAAATGAGACAGCTGATCCAGTATGTTTGGTGTGGCAAGGTTGGATTGGTTGAGTAAGTTGTTAAAGTGCTCAGCCCATCTGGAGATTATCTCTTCATTGTTTTTGTACAATATATTGTCATCTGAGGATCTGATGGGATGGTTCCCGCTTCTCACTGGCTCGTATATTGTTTTAAATGCATCGTAGAAGCCAAGTATATTATTGCTGTGAGCGTATTGTTGTATTTTCAGAGTTATTTCTTTCCACCCATCATTTTTCATGCACCTTAGGTGTCTCTGTACATCGGCCCTGATGCTGGATAAACGACATTTGAGTGCTTTGGAATAGGGATTTCTTAGGAGAGCATCGTGTGCCTTTTTCAGCAGTTGTTGTATGCTGGGAGCATTCTGATCAAACCAATCCTAATTGATGCGCTTGGAGTACCCGATGGTTGGTACTGCGGCCTCATACAGGGCACTATGTAGGTTATTCCACTGTGATGAGGCGTTTTGTGTGGGTGGTGTACCGGAGAGATCCCCTGCAATTTTGCATCTGAGGGAGGCACATGATATTGGGTCTTTGAGAACCGAGATGTTGAGTTTCCTTTGAGGGAGCTGTCGCCGCTGTTGAAGTCTTAGTTCTAAACTAATTTTGCAGCGTGCTAGACGATGGTCTGTCCAACACTCTTGTGATCAGTACCTCCTTTCTGTCTGCTTGGTGTACTGTATGGTCGAGTTGGTGCCAGTGACCAGAGCGGGGGTGTTGCCACGTGGCCTTGTACTTGTTCTGGAATTGGAAGAGTGTATTGGTCAGTTAGATGGTGTGCAGAACATAGGGCAAGGAGTCTATGGCCATTTTCATAAGTTTTTCAGCACTATGCTGGAGACGAATATACATACATATACCAAGGCTTTTTCCCCCTTACAAGAGAGGTAGCCAAAAAGGAAAAGGCATAAAATCATTCCCAACCATTCCATCCCTGAATACACTCCACACCCCTCCACCCTCCCTCTTATCTTAGCACCTCCTGGATGACGGGTCATCCCTGCACCTTGTCCACTGCCCTGAGTCAGAAGCAGTGTCGCAAGACATAGCACATCCACAGCAAGGCCGCTTCATTAAATCGGCGACACCCCCTCTCCGTCCTCCCATGCATGAAAGAAGACGGAGAGAAATCCCTTCGGGCTGCGTCAAATTTTGCTCACACATACTACCTCACCCCCCATCCCCCGGCCCATTCCACCTCATGCATCACATCATCATCCATATACAACCATTCTCCATTCACCCCTGTCTTCTGTCCTCTCCCGTCCTTCCTCAACAGACATTCCCCTCTTCCCCAAAGCCCCCTTCACTCCATCCATCCACCTCATCCTAGGACGTCCCCTCATGTTCACTCCCTCCACATCTGCCTTCCATACCTCTTTTACTAGTCTTTCTTCACTCATTCTTTCCATGTGTCCAAACCATCCTAATACTCTTTCATCAACCCTATCTCCCAACTCCCTTTCCACCCCCGTTCTTCTCCTCACCTCCTCATTTCTCACTCTATCTAGCCTAGTAACCCCCATCATACTTCTCAGACACCTTGTCTCAAACACATTCAAACTCCTCTCTTCCTCTCTTATGTTCCACGTTTCTGCCCCATACAGTGCTGTTGGCACAATCACTCCTTCATACAGTCTCCTCTTATCATCCATTCCCAAATGTCTATTTCTCATTACACTCTTTAATCCACCAAGGCATTTACTCGCTTCTCTCAATCTACATTCTACCTCCACCTTCACTCCACCTTTTCCTGCCACATTTGCACCCAAGTATCTAAAACTATCCACTTCCTCCAGTCGCTCTCCCTTAATGCTCACTTCCAGTCTACTGCCACTTTCACCCCTTGTACATCTCATCACTTTACTTTTACCCACATTTATCTTTAGCTTTCTTCTATCACATACTCTCCCAAACTCTGTCACCAACTTCCTCAATCCCTCCTCCGATCCTGCCACAAGCGCAGTGTCGTCAGCAAACAACAGCTGGCTCACCTCCCACTTTCCTACATTTTCTTTAACCATCTCCAATCCCTGACCCACTACCCTTGCATTTACCTCTCGCACCACCCCATCCATGTATAAGTTGAACAGCCAGGCTGACATAACGCATCCTTGACGAAGTCCCACCTTTACCTCGAACCACTCACTCTCTCCATTTCTAATCCTAACACAAGCTCTACTACTCTCATAAAAACTCTTGACAGCTCCTAGAAGCTTTCCTCCTATCCCATATATCTGCATAACCTCCCACAGTGCCTTTCTGTCTACCCTATCGTAAGCCTTTTCCAGATCCATAAAAGCCCAAAAAACATCCTTCCCCTTTCCTATAGCTTTCTCACATATCTGTCTTACCACAAAGATCTGATCTACACAACCTCTACCCGTCCTAAATCCACACTGTTCCTCACCAATTACTCCCTCTGTTCCTCTCCTAATCCTCTCAATCAAGATCCTCCCATAAGCCTTCCCAACTACACTTAACAAGCTAATCCCTCTGAAACTACTACATTCATACTTGTCCCCTTTTCCTTTGTAAAGTGGAACTATACAGGCACTCCTCCAGTCCTCCGGTACTCTACCCTCTCTCCAGCAAACATTAAATAACCTCACCAGCCAGTCCACCATCACTGTACCTCCTTTTTTTTTTTAGATATTCTGCATGGCATTCATCCAGACCAGGTGCCTTACCTGCTTTCATTATCTTAACAACTGCCTTCACTTCATCCTTCCTTATTTCTCCTCCATTTTCCTCACTCATCACGGTCATTTTCTTAGCATTTCCCACTGCAACTATCTTTCCCTCCCTATCCTCCTTCACATTTAGCAACTCCCTAAAATATTCTGCCCATCTTCCCCTTACTGCCTTCTCTTCCGTTATCATCTCTCCATCTGCACCTTTTACCTTTTCTTCTCTACTTGATTCGCCTCCTCTTCCTCTCTTAATTTCTTTCCAAAACATCTTTTTATTACTTTCAAAATTTTCTGTCATACTACTATTTTGTAACCAATCTGTGAAAGCTCGCTTCTTCTCTTCTACAACCTTCTTTGTTTCCTCATCCCACCATTCACTACCCTTCCTTCTATTTCCTCCTGTCCTTCTTGTTCCACACACCATCCTTGCACACTTTGCGACTCCCTCCTTGAACCATCCCCATTCCTCCTCCACACCTAGCTCTACTCTATCCTTCACTCCCTCCCACTCCTCCTTCAGCTTCTTCTTGTACTCCTTCTCCTTTTCCTTTTCATTTAAAGAGTTCACTCTAAGCACCTCCCTACCTATTGTCCCTTTCCTCTTTCTCCATCTATCCTCCACTCTCAACTTACTTTCCACCAAAAAATTATCTGATATTCCACCACCCTCTCCCCTTAGTACATGTACATCCTTAACTCTTCCTATCATAGTCCTATTTACCACTACATAATCCATCAACGCTCTATCTACCACCCTTCCATCCACCACCCTCTCCCATGTGTACTTATGCTTGACGTTCTTCCGAAACACTGTATTTGCTATCATCAACTCTCTAGACACATTTCCACCATCAACTCTCCACTACGATTCTTTCCTGGAACTCCACATTTCCCAACCACTCTATCAATTGGACCATTTCCTACCCTAGCATTAAGGTCTCCCAGTACTATTACATTGACATTTCTCCCTAAATCCTCTATGCACTCATTTAAATCTATCCAAAAGGCCTCCCTTTCTTGTACACTCTTCTCACTGCCAGGCCCATATGCACTTACAAAGACCAACATCTCCTTTCCTCAGTTTCACCTTCATCCACATTATCCTTGAGGAAACCTTCCACTCCACTACACGTTTACCTATCTCTTCACTTACTAGAATAGCCACCCCTTCCCTCCCTCGCCCTCTCTTCACTCCTGATAACCTCCCACTTACACTCCCAAACTTACACTCACCCTTCCCTTTCAACTTAGTTTCACTCAAAGCCAACACATCCATCTTTCTTCTCACAAACATACTACCTATCTCTTCCCTTTTACTCTCATCTGTACCACATCCACGCACATTAAAAGACCCAAACCTTAGGGTGCTGGTCGGAAAACTCCCAGACCCTCTTATGCCTTTACTTTTTGGTTTAGGAATGTCCCCTGTGGGGCTACAAGGAGAAGGATGCCTAGTCCCACTCCCCGTCCCTTTCTTCTCGCCTCTTACGATCCAAGTGGAAATACTTGGTGGCAGTATTCTTTCCCCCCACCACAGGGAATTCCCCCACAGCAGAAAATGAATACTCAGAGAAATGGTACAGGACAGCAGCAAGGGGTTGGGGGACAGCATAACGGAGGGACAGTCGTAGTATAAAAGTGTCATCATTTCTCTATGAAGAGTTTTCCTCTATCATAGACAAAATGATGTGTGGCTCTGGTCTGTAGGGGCGCCCCATATAGACCCTAAAGTATCAACTGCATGCTACTTTGCCACAATAACAAGCAGCCAATACCCCAGAGGGAGAAGAATATAAGCCCATATTTCGTGAGCACACCCAACCCTGGGATTGAAATCGCCCAAGAGTACTTTGTCGGTACGTGGAGCCTGCAGACAGGTGTCGAGAGTGCCGGAGAACTGTTCTTTCACAGTTTCTTCTGCAGTGAGTGTGGGGGCATAGGCACTGATGATGGTGACGTACTGGTCTTTTCTTAAATGTATTCTCTATGTCATTAATCCATCACTAATTCCAAATGATATCTCCTGAACTTGGCGCAAGAGGGAGGTCTTCTACGACAAAGCCGACACCGTGAAGCCGCCTTTCACCCTCAGGGAGACCCTTCCCAAAGAAGGTGTATCCTTCTCCGTCTTGGTTAAGGAGTCTTCTCCGCTGAACCGTGTTTCACTAAGAACTGCAATGTCATTGTTATAACGGCTTAGTTCGTGCGCCACGAGTGCAGTTCTCCTTTTTGGTCTAGTTTCGTCACGATCAAGAAGTGTTCAGACATTCCAGGTTGCTACAAGTAAGGTTTTTGTATTAACAGTTGTGGCTGCATGGAAGAGGCGTCCTAATGGCCTGCAGCTGACCACCCAGAGTTTTCTAAACGGGCAATGTTTAGACCGCCTTTTCTTGGTCCCTCCCCATGTGGGGTGAGCAATGCGGGAGTTGCTCAGTCATGCAGGGAGCTGCTGCTTAACCCCAATTCCCAGCGACCATCACCCGTGCACAGCCTACATGCAGGTAGGAACTAGACACACCCAGCTGCACCTTCAGCCTGTGCCTACCGCTCCGTCCCCGTCGCCGCAGGGCTTTCAGGGCATAGTTATGATGATGATGAGTGAACGTTGCAGAGCGGAAGCCTGCACCATGAAGTTATTTAAGGTGAGAAGCTGTTTGCGCAGAACTGGTTCCCACTCGCTTGGCCCTCCTCAGCATTCAATGGTGCAAGAGACCAGCGAAAAAAAATACACGGAAGCGACGAGCGATTTCGCTCGGGAAAGTTCCAATGTCGCTCTTGCAAATCCAATAGCGGGAGCGATCCCCCACAAAAAAAAAAAAAAAAAAAATCGCTCCCGCGGCAAGATTCATTGTTTTTCATGCATTATCCATCGTTTAACAATCCCTGAATCCCATCACCATTGATGAAAGGATCAGAGCAAACACAATCGTGATCAATCATTGCATTATCAATCGATATAAACGCAAAGCATCAATCAACTTTAATTTGTTGATGTACGTACGTAAACGAAACACCTCAAAGTGAATTCCAAACTGAAACCTGTGAAAAGTCTGGGGTAAACTTACTCACTACGGTAAATATAACAAAAGAAAAAATTAAAAGGTGTATAGACAAACTCAAAGTTAACAAAACACCAGGGCCTGACGGTTGGCATCCAAGAATCTTAAAGGAAATGAAAAATGAGATTGTTGTTCCATTAGAAATTATTTTCAAGAAATCCATCATATCCGGAGATGTCCCAAGAGAATGGAAGCTAGCTAACGTTACTCCCATATTCAAAAAAGGTGACAAAAAGAAACCAAATAACTATAGGCCTATAAGTTTGACTTCGATCGTAGGAAAAATAATGGAAACTATCATCAGAGATGATATCGAATATCATTTAGAAAGTAACCGTTTGATAAATGATAGCCAGCATGGTTTCAGACGGAAACGTTCTTGCGTGACTAACTTACTCGAATTCTACAACACAGTTATCTCGAATTATGACAAAAGAAACAATATAGATTTAATATATCTAGACTTTGCAAAAGCTTTTGATACCGTCCCACACGAAAGACTACTTACTAAATTAGCTTTGCATGGAATAAGTGGTAGCCTATTAGGTTGGACTAGTAATTGGTTGAAAGGTCGAAAACAGAGAGTTGTTTTAAATGGAAAAACTTCTGGATGGAAAAATGTTGCAAGTGGAGTTCCTCAGGGTTCCGTTCTTGGGCCACTTCTATTCATAGTATATATAAATGATATAGACAATGGACTAAAATCTACTGTTTCCAAATTTGCTGATGATACAAAACTGTGCGGAGTGGCAAATGATCACTCAAACCAATTAGATATTCAAGAAGATTTAGATCAATTACAGCAATGGTCTGAAAAGTGGCTAATGAAATTTAACACAAGTAAATGCAAGGTAATGCACATAGGTAAAAATAACAGTAAGTACGATTACAAGTTATTTGGAAATTCGTTAACAAAAGTGGATAGTGAAAAAGATCTCGGCGTAATTATCAGTAACGACCTCAAATCATCCAAGCAGTGTATTTCAGCCTCTGAGAAAGCAAATAAGATTCTGGGATTGATTGCGCGATCTTTTGATTTCAAAAGTCCATCACTCATTAACAAGCTATATAAATCGTTAGTTCGTCCACATTTGGAATATGCTGTTTCCGTATGGTCACCGAATCTCATTAAAGACATTGACAGACTGGAAAAGGTACAACGGCGAGCCACAAAACTGATTCCAAATATCAAAAATAAATCATACGAAAATCGACTTAAGCACATAAATCTGTTTTCCCTAAAAAAGCGTAGACTCAGAGGTGACTTGATACAGGTCTTTAAGATTTTAAAGGGAATTGACAACATCAAAAGTGACCAAATTTTCACATTGAATGAGAATCAGACAAGAAACAATGGTCTCAAACTGTCCGGAAATAGATTCAATTTGGAAGTAGGTAGAAACAACTTTGCCAACCGTGTAGTTAATGAATGGAATAAACTTCCTGCACAGGTAGTGCAATGTAGTTCAGTTCGAAGCTTTAAGAATCATTTAGATAAATACCTAAGTAAGATGCTGTAATTATTATAATTTATGTTATATTATTTGTTTTTGTTTTGTTATAATTTGTCTGTCTGATTTTCATTTATTATTAGTTACATGTCAATTTATTATCATTTACTATTTACCTGTTTGTTTGTTATTCAACTATACCAATGCATTTATTTATGTATTTTAATTGTTATTTACATTGTTATAGTTTTAATTTATTATTAATATGATTTTTTTTTTTTTTTTTTTTTTTTTTTGTTTTTTTTTTTTTTTTTTTTTTTTTTTTTTTTTTTTTTTTGCATCCGACCTAGATATGGATCAAAAGGTCTCCTGTCGGCATGCTTTGCCTTTGTAATCCTTTGCCTTTGTAATCCTTTGTGTGTGTACGCAGTATAGCAGCTAGAATTCAATGGCTTACCTAGCCTAGCTTCGTATCAGCTGCATGCGCGCGTATACTAGTATATATTGACTAGACTTTACACGACTATCGTGCTACATAATGTCGCTAGTTGCGAATTGCATGGTACCTGTATGCAGGGAAGTTCATTGGTTGCATGCAGCTAGCTGCCCAATCAACGCACTGACTACATGTACAATGCACCATACCCAATACCACATCACCGCATGCATACGTACACTGTAGATATGCAAACTCGCTCGAGGCCTAGTAGGGAAACTGGGAAATCCCATTTATAACCTCGTTCGCGTATTTATGAGAAAACAAAATAGAATTAAATATTTGGTTAGTAATTGAAAGGCTTTGGGGAAGAGGGGAATGTCTGTGGAGGAAGGACGGGAGAGGACAGAAGACAGGGGTGAATGGAGAATGGTTGTATATGGATGATGTTGTGATGCATGAGGTGGAATTGACGGGGGTAGTGTGTGTGAGCAAAATTTTTGACGCAGCCCGAAGGGATTTCTCCCCGTCCTCTCCTTTATATGGGGGGACGGAGAGGGGGGGTCGCCGATTTAATGAAGCGGCCTTGCTGTGGATGTGCTGTGTCTTGCGACACTTCTTCTGACCCAGGGCAGTGGACAGGGTGCAGGGATGACCCGTCATCTAGGAGGTGCTAAGATGGGAGGGAGGGTGGAGGGGTGTGGAGTGTTTTCAGGGATGGAATGGTTGGGAATGATTTTATGCCTTTTCCTTTTTGGCTACCTCCCTAGTAAGGGGGAAAAAGCCTTGGTATATGTATGTATGTATGTAATTGAAAGTAAATAAACTTAAGTATAAATATGAACATTTGATAATTGTATACTGTATTTAGTTCATGAATATGGATCTTTGGAGGGAGAATAGAAAATACAAAAATAAAAGAGTTATTCGTTAGCTAGCTTAGGTTTACGGTAGCTAGGTCTACGTTTGTACGTCACGTCCATGCCAAACTTATGATGATCGTACATCATGGAGCGATTTCTTGTGAAGCAAGTGAAGATGGTTTGCCCTCAGATTCAGTCTTTTCAGAATCGAGGGAGAGTGTTTTGACGGCAGGAACCACTTCTGGACCAGCAAAGCCTAATTCAAACTCTATGGGCAAGGGCCAAGGAAAATGAAAACCAGTAAAGCATGAATCTACTATACCCTCGTGGAACCTAGATTGGCTTGAAGTGGATCGGGGCAGTGATGGTACTCTAACGGTGTATTGCAAAGCTTGTCGTGCCTTTCCACCCTCATGCACATGAGTAATGAGTCAGCCTTCCAATAGTTTGAAGGAAATCAAACCTGCAGAAACATGGCTCTGGAAGTATCAAAAATGGCTCTGGTGAAATTTAGAAAAAGATGAAAAATGGCTCTGAAAAAAAAAAAAAAAAAATCCCTGCAAGAGACACTCCAGACGACCATCCATTGAGGGAGGGCTGCAGGAGTCTGCCAGGTACTCAGTCTATCGAGTCCTGCCTATTGCTGGATGCCACAACAGATTTTTCATTTGGCGCTTATACTCGTAGCCTTTACCCATCCAAGGGCAGCCCACAAGGCAGTGGGCCTGGGGTTGGTAGGTGCCAGGATGTGCCCACATATCAATGGGTCTGCACCCATACCTCTGGGGCCCCATGGAGCTTCAAGATCCCCTGGTGTTTAGCCTGGGGCCGCAAGGCATCCAGTTACCATGTGTAGCCATGATGAGGCACACCAGGAGTCTTGACAATGTAGAGGCTGTATACTGGCAGAGAAGACTTATGCACTCGGCATCTTTTTCGCACTAGGCTAGCCAGTGGCGGTAACTGACAGTGAGAAGGGGATGCAACCAGATACCTTAACACTGACTTATTGCTAATGCACTAGGCGCATCACATTGCTCTGCATATATATATATATATACAAACACACCCTTTCGGATATGGAGGCACAAATACACCTCTCCAAAATTAAATAAAAATGCCAGTAAAGGGAGTATATTCATTGTAGGTTTGCTTGGTTTCCAAAGCACTGAGGTAGAAAGCATCACCTAGATACATCTAGAATTCTAAATTTGTACATAGTTTTGTGCCAAGTAGTGGGTCAGTTTTGATCGTCCATCACACGTGTCCTGTGTTCAGTTCCAGTAGTCCCTGACTATATGGAAAGCCCAAGTTCACAGGGCAAAGGTGACAGGCACAGGAATAGATGAAGGTCTGCTGGTGTGATACTCGTTTTTGTTTATATTTATCTATGTGTGTTTGTTTATCTATTTATTTATTATTTATTCATCTATTTTTTGTGAAAAAACAAATGGGTTTACAGAGTCCAAAAGCGTTGACAGCCACAAGTTGCTCAAGTCGAAAGCCCAACCCCTGGCATAACTGGAATAAGCGAAGCATGGAGCTCACTATGCTCCAGTGAAAATTATAGTAACAATAATATAGTGGTGCTGGTACAATATCTATATATTAGACACTTCTCTACATCTATTGATATCGATTGATGTTAAAAAATCCCAGTCCTCGCTGTGACTTTAAGAAAACAGAAAATGTTAAGAGTTATGACATATCAGAAGACCAGGTAACATCTCAACCAAAGGAGTATTTTGTTTGTTAAATTGATATTCTTCTTATTGTTCGGTGTGAAAGACAAGTAATTATTTCTTTATTATTCTATCATATGGTATTATGCTGTTACACAGTAATAGAAAATAAACTTAAAATTTTCTCTCTTTACTAATTCCTTGTGTCTACAAAGAAAAATATATATTTTTGCTACTCTTCATTTCTTGGTAATTAAGCCCTCCTCATTCATAAAAGAATATTGGTATTCACATGTTGCTAAGGAAGCTCATTGGCTGAGTGGGCTAGGGCGTCGTTACTTGCGGCGAAGGTCAAGGTGAGGGCGGTTCGAATCCTGCCACCAGCGAAGTTGAACCAAGGGCATGATTCATTAAATTCCATGCTACAAAGCCCTCTGTGAGGGGAGCACCATCCTAGCCTCCCGATAGGGGGGAGTGTGTGACGTTAAACCATATCATATCATCACATGTTGCTTGCATTTCAGAAATTGTATGATTTTGCCAGATGCTAATACTTCTCTTTTGCTTCCAGACACCAAAAGTCCCAAGTCATGGATTCCACAACTCGAAGAAAAGGACCCGGTACTGCTCACAAACTTATTCTAATGATAACCTTAAATGCCCTCCTAATTTCTGGGGCCTCTGTAAACTCAGACCTGCATTATGGGAACCATGGAATCTCAGATTTAAATTATGGAGCCCCTATACACTCAGATACACTCTATGGGACTTCTGAAACTTCAAAGCCAAGCTATGGGGCCCATGAAACCTCACATTTAGGCTATGGGACACACGACACCTCATATCCAGGCTATGGATCCCCTAGAAATTCAGATTCAATCTATAACTCAGGGTCAGTCTATGGGGCATCTGGATACCCAGAAACAATCTATGGGCCTCTTAGACACTCAGATTTGACCTATGGAGTTCAAGGAACATCAGCGCCAACTTATGGGGCCTCTAGAAGTTCAGTACCAATTAATCGGGATCCTGGAAACTTGAAGCCAGTTTATGGGTCTCCTGGGCACTCAGACCTAGGATATAGATCTCTTGGGCATTCAGATCTGGTATATGGGGCTCAAGGAACATCAGAGCCAAACACTGGGGCTTATGGAAACTCAGGGACAGTTTATGGTGCTTCTGGTCATTCAGATCTAGGATATGGGTCTCTCGGTCACTCTGACCTGCTGTATGAGGCTCATGGAACCTCTGAACCATTCCATGGGGCCCACAGAAGCTCAGTATCAGTTGACACTTCCCATAAAATGTCGGGGTCAGTTTATGGGGGCTCTGGAATTTCAGATTTGAACTCAGGGGTTCATGGAACCTCAGATCCAATGCATGGAGACCTTAAAGATCCAGAGACAGTCAATGCAACCCCCAGAAATCCAGAGTCAATCTATCGGGACCATGGAATATCAGATGTAGTCTACGGGGCCCCTGGAAGCCCAGAGCTGATTTATGATGCCCATGGGAATTCAGACTTACTTTATGGTGCTTCTGGGACTTCAGACCTGACCCATGGAACCACAGAAACATCAAAATTGGACCCAGAGGCTACAGAGGATCCAGATCTGGCATCTGGCACTCCAGAGCAAAACTGTTCCTCCTTGGTTGGCTTCGAAGCTGAAGTTCCTCTGTACGCTGTCAATACTACTGAACTTAGAATCTGCAATTCTGGTAACCTTAGCTGCTGCACACCAGAAATGGAAGAGGAGCTGGTCAGTACAATGGAGGACTATTTTATCGACAGCCTCCAGTCTAATGTGAAAGAACTATCAAAATTCTTTGAGAAAAATCATCATAAACTGGTCAAAAATTTTATTGATGTAGTGGAGCTAAATCGTAATGAATCTATTGACATCTTTGCCAGAATATATGGAATACTTTTCAGTAACAGCAGTAAAATATTTTCCATATATGATCACATCACTTCTTTCTACAAAAATGGGTATGATGAACACATTCTTACGGATTACTTCAAGAAACAGTTCATTAATTTGTTTGAAATGATGAATTCACACTACCAATTTGACGACAAATTCAAAAAATGTATGGAGACTCAAATAGACTGGATGGAAATGGTTTCGCCAAAGGACACCAAGGGTTTGATGGGAGCTATTAGTCGAAGTGTAACTGGTGTGCGAGCCTACACACAAGGACTTATAGTGGGTAGGGATGCCATCAGGAGTCTCATGTGGTATGAGCCAAACAAAGCATGTGTAAAGGAATTGGTTCGTATGCGTGGTTGTATACAATGTAGTGGCAACCAGGGTTCACCTATATGTGCTGACTACTGCTTGGAGGTCCTAGCTATCTGCTTTGCCAAGCACATGGACTTCAGTAATGCATGGGCTGACTACTATTATGCTATGCAGAGACTACAGGAAAAAATAGAGAATGAATACAATATTGATGACATGATTAATAGCCTGTCCATAAAGTTAAGTGACCTTATAATGGATTTCCAGGAGAATTCTATACTTATTCACAAAAAAGTATTCAACACCTGTGGAAAACCAATGCACAGTTCCATAAAAGACACGCCTTCCAGAGTCAGGCGTTATACGTTCCCATGGAATAAGGAGAGAAAGAAGGGCGAAGTTTCCAAGCTCATCAAAAACATCCAAAAGAATCTCCAGATCTCCTTCCTGGACGTCTGCAAGAATGAGCAAGTTTCAGAATACAATTGCTGGAGTGGCACTGAGATGGGCAACTTTACAAGGGATGCCTCCCCTGGGTCATGGAGAGATGCCAGTAAGGCTATGAAACTCCATCCAGATGCTATCCCTCTCCGCCTGTCCACAAGGAAGCTGAGAGCCGCCATCGACAACCATGACGTCAAATGGCTGGACTACGAACACAAGATCTTTGAAATTTGTTGGATTGGGAGTTAGGATAAAATATAGTTTTGTTGAAATAAGGAAGATGCTTAAGTTTTAGTATTATATGCAATGTCAATATTTTCAAAGAAATTAAGATGTAGGTGTCTACAAAGGAAGTGGGGCTATGGACTTAGATATATTGATGTGGTACACATAAATTTTATTTTGCTATGGTTTGGAATTTGTGCCAAATGCTTATTATCAATATCAGATGAATAAGTGCTGTCGTCAACTACATTTCTCATTGTGTACTAAAACTTATATACATCTTTAGTTGTACAGCAAGATACAATAAGCTTATATGTATACATTACTACTTTATTCAGAGTAGAGGACAAACTCAATTAGTTGTACAGTGAGCCCTCTTTATACGGTAATTTTTTATCCGGTAAATTCATAGTTACGGTATTTGGTAATTACTACCCTCGATTCTATTTACAGTAAGAAAAATTCACAGATAAGGCATCTACTCATGTTTTGTTTACACTGTACCGTAGCACCACCATGCTGTGCGGCCACCACAACAATTGGTCTCTTCCCACATTTGGTATACGGTAATTTCAATTTGCAGTAAGGTTTTCAGGAACGCATATGTACTGTATAGAGAGGACTTACTGTACCTTGTTTTGCACATTAGTTGTGAAATGGTTTAAAATATTTTATGAAAGATGTGTGATTAATTTACAATTTTATTTGTGAAATCTTCACATAAGTTAGGGACCATTACTAGAAAGAATTGGCCAACTAAATAATGTCATAGGCAATACTTTACCAATAGATGTATAAATGATAAGAACTCTCTACACATAGATTTGATGTAGGCTACCCGTTCCAATGCTTTTAAGACAGTCAAACTTTGTTTTCAGAAGTTGGACTAAATTTTGGGTCTGAGAAGTCTTGTGATGAATATGGAGAGATCTGGTGTAGAAGATCCTCTCTTCTATAAGAAATATATTTGAAAAAAGAAAGGCAGCACCTTGTCCATGACAATTAGTCTTCTTCACTGGTGTAGTGACCACCATCAAATTGATGGATACATTTTTTCTTAAGACAGGTTTCCTGTAGAAGAGAGGATTTTCTCCCTTAGCAAAGGCCACACTGTGATGGCTTCTTTACAATGAAGAGATCTCTGTCCCTTCTCAGAATGAGGCCAACTGACTGTGACCAGTGAATCCTTCCAGCTTGCACGGGTACTCTCACTATCCTATTTGTATTTCATGAATGGAAACCGTAGTAGTAACCTATATAGAATTAAAACTCATTCCATGATGATATTCAGCCTCCACCTACAGCACGTCATGCACATCCTAGTTTTTGACGTTCATTCTCCTGAATGCTCAATATTGCCTCTCCACTGTTCCGTCCCTGTCTTGTCGAACATTTTCATGTATTAACTTTTTATTGGCCAATGCAATACAGTTTTATTTATCAACCCTACCATTAAGTCCCTTATCACATACCATTTTCTTATTGTACGACTCACGTATTAAGCTCCTTCACATATACCAACATTTATCGGCCAACTGAAGCATTTAGCTCTGTCTCTTAATGACTCATAAATTCTTTTTAATGAGACTCACTGACCTTCACTCAATTACTGACAAATCATTCCACCATCATATATCTCAAATGCATCTCCTTTCAATCTCAGTAACAGTAATCCAACAATTAATCTCACTTCATTCATGCACACCTACGCAATATAGCAATAGAAAATTAATTATTAATTTTGTATATGATAATACATCAACATATGCAATTTCTTGGCGGAAATCAATGAAAAAAGTTGCTAAAACCGATTTTTTAACGAACGAAGTCGCGGCGGTTGAATGATATGCCATGTTTGTTTTGATAGATGCCGAAGTCGAAGAAATGAAAGTATATTAAATTCGTCTATTCTAACCTAACATACCCTACCTAACCAAACTAACCTACGTAACCTAACCTATATCTAGTAATTCGGTGCCTCAATTTCTAAAGATCATCCGGGTCGTCGCCGTCGTCACAAATGCTGACGGCCTGATTATTATTGTACCTCGGGCAATTAACAGACGACAGCAGAACTCCGTGTTCTCTCAAAAAGTCCAAGGACGCCCTACTGCCTTTGTAACAACATTATTAACGTCAATTGGAGTTGGAGAACACCCGGTCGACAACGTGAAAGCCATCGTCTAACTGAGTGCTAGACTGGACAGACGACAACATGGCGTCTGGACTGTATCCTAGCAGCTTCGTTTGTTTGTAGATTTGCGTGTAGCAAGTTCTTTATTTATTTCCACCAAGAAAACCGCATATTACGTTCCTGTATTATAATTTACAAAATTAGCATTTAATTTTCTAATGCTATATCGCGTAGGTGTGCACAACTAAAATAATACCCAATGTACACATGGACACATCTGATTAAGTTAAAAATGCTCTTCATCTAAACCTTGGCACCCCTGACATTTTTTCTCCCCCCCCCATCATCATTTGCTTGTCTCTCGATATACAGTTTTTTCACTCTTCTTGTTCCAAATGTAACTAAAAACCTCATTTACCTTTCCTCAATATGTTGAACATATCTTATGAATTTCATCCTTTTGCCCGTTCGTCACATATATATCAATTTTAGCTTACAAGAGACTTAAAACGGCCATAAACTATAAACTCTAAACAAAAATCCAATGTTATCATCTACATAGTAACATTCTTGGAGTTAATGTGATAATCATCATTTGCTTTCAGTTCCAACATAATCTAGTTTGATAAAGAATGAACACGTCCGTTTCTAGGTTAGATTATCAACATTTTACTCAAGTATGGTGTTTGGGATTTCCAGTTTTAGATTCTGGTGTCTATGAAGATTCTTTACCACTTTCCCTGCACATTGAAAAAAAAATTGTCAGGCACATTTAAAATGCATTGTAATCTAGAGTCGCTTCATGTAGCTCCATCTAGGATACCAAAATACAAAATGTTTAATATTTTAATCTCACTGAACTAAATTTGTAGGTTAGGATGCACAAGTAAAGTCACTGCCTAAAATGACCAGAGCTTTCCACCGGTGTTACAGCTTTTCAGCTGTTGCAGTGTTCGTATATGATGTAAGATGTGTGCACATGTAAAATGAGTCATTGCAAGTCCGCTTTTGTGACCTTCACTACTTGATGGATTGTTGGGTTATCTTGAAAGTTGATACATTGGCTGTAAACTAATATACCATCAATAAATAATTGCAATATCAAAGCTCCCTGACACATTTCAGTCAATAACAAGATCAATTGCAGAAAGACATTAGATAAATAAGCTTAAGCAAACAAAATAATCAGTTCGCTAACATTAAAGCATATTGCGAGGATGTTTAGCCTATTTAATCTCAAGCTTATAATGCACACCTACGTCCCTTTGCCATGTTTGTTGTCACAATTCTAATTGTAGCAGGGGCAATATTTTTGCCAAAGAAATCATCAATCCAACGATTTCGAGGATCCTGGCTCGAAAATTCCCTAAGAAATGAAGCTAACAAAAGAGGATCTGTTATTGATAATGTCGTACCCAGTTTTATCTTTATTATGAAAGAATGCACTGATGTATTGTCTTGTAGTTGATTCGTTTGGGATATTTCCTGTTATTGCCCCACCATTATTATTATTATTTTTCTATTGTCCTTGATTTTGTTTATCTCAGGTCAGGATAGGTTAGGTTAGGTTAACCTAACCTAACCTATCCTAACCTAACACAAAAGTTCCTTCGTTTGATATTTCTTGTTACGTTTTGGATTCAGGAGTCCAGTTTCGTTTTTTTTTTTATATATATATAAAATATTTCATCACCAATAAATGTTGAGAATGCAATTACCCGGTCTGTACTCTTAACCTCTTCGTTATTGAGGAGTGCCACGGAGGTAAGAAAAGAAATTGAGCTGGAAAACAGAAAATAAAAGTGCGACCCAAAAATACAATATTTACTTATAGCGGTCTATTGCACTGGGTTGCATCAGAAAAAATATTCTTGCAACAGAGACGTCATTAACGTATTTCATTACAGTTCCGCATGCTAAACCCATAAAGCATACCCATTTTTTCAGGGAGGTCCTCATTTTTTTTTTTTTTTTTTTTTTTTTTTTTTTTTATTTTTTTTTTTTTTTTTTTTTTTTTTTTTTTTTTTTTTTTGTAATAACTGACACTATATTTATAAGATTCATTGTGCAGAAATGCGTCTAAGCCAGGTCTATAAAAGACCTGTGAATATATAAGGGTAAGTAAAGGACATTCGAGGTTGACGGTACATTTCATATTGAAAACAAACAAAAACATGATAAATGGTCATAACATACATGCAGGCATGTAGATATCTGATTACAAAAAACAGTTTTATTTGAAAGCTGAAGGCAGATATTCTCCTTGAAAAGCACACTTTTGCGACATTCTTTAATGTGCCGGTTTATCAGCAGATGTTGTCCAGCTTCTTCGAAGAGACCAGCAGTAATCAGCCATCATGGTCACACTCCAATTGCCTTGATAGCGGCGCTCCATTTCGGATATATCTTGATGGAACCTCTCCCCCTGTTCCTCACTGTACTCACCCACGTTAGCAGGAAAGTAGTCAAGGTGGCTATGTAGGAAATGTATTTTGATGCTCACCCGTGCGCCAGCCGCCTTATATGCTTGGAGCATGTTCTCAACCCGTTCCTTGTAGTCATCAGATTTTCTGTTCCCCAAGAACCCTGCCACAACTAACTTAAAACTTTCCCAAGCACTTCTTTCACGAGGTGTTAATGCTTCACTAAATCCGGAATCTGACATAAGCTCACGAATCTGTGGTCCTACATATGCCAGCTTGCAGTTTAGCATCACTAACAAGAGGGAATTTATGGGACAGGTATTTAAACCCTTCTCCATCTTTCGGAAGTGATTTCACAAAATTTTTAATCAATCCCAGCTTTATGTGAAGGGGAGGTAGAAGCACTTTCTCTGCTGGTACAAGTGGTAGTGTTTTGACGTTATGGCGGCCAGGTACAAATTCCGTCCGTTGTGGCCATTCCCGTTGTCGGTAGTGTACGGAATCTGCACGGCTGTCCCACAAGCATAAAAAGCATGGATGTTTTGTGTGGCCTCCCTGCATCCCTAACAAAATAGTCAGGACCTTTAGGTCACCACAGAGAAGCCAGTTATGATCCTGATATTGTATGTTGTTAAGAAGAAGTGACATGGTAGCATAGGTTTCTTTTAAGGTAACAGAATGAGCAATGGGCAATGATGCTACTTGTTTACCATTAAAAAGTAGCACAGCTTTCAGACTCCTGGTGGAGGAGTCGATAAAGAGCCTCCATTCTTCAGGATGGTATTCTTTGCCCATGTGTTCTGCAAGACCTGAAACATCGTGGCAATACACCATGTCATCTGACTTAGTAAAGTACTGCACGAATTCCCGCTCTCGATGCCTATACCATGCAAAGTGTGTATTACTTGCCAAAAGATTTTTCTCTGCTAACCTTGAACCTAACAATTGTGCAGATTCTTTTGACAGCCCAAGATCTCTTACAAGGTCATCTAGCTCACTCTGTTCGAACAACTGAGGGCTTTTCCCAGAGGTCCCAGTCAACTTGATCTCTTGATACACATCCGGATTTTCACCATCACTACATGAAGAGTCACTTGAACTAGCACGGTGTACATTCTCAGGAGGTATTGGCACAGGAACATCATCACTGTGTGGTACAGGTTGCATAGCTGATGGAATGTTTGGGTATTTAATGTGTTTCGAGCTTTTAGCATTTCTTCCCAGCGGTTTCACCATACGAAAATAGCAGTCTTCAAGGTGATTTGTAGGCTTCCGCCACACCATTGGTATACCAAATGGCATTGACTTACGGTTTCCTTTACTCCAATGGCATAAACCAGAAAAACAGTTCACACAGGCAATGTGAGGAGCCCATGGTTTATCCTGATCTCCAATTCTGATGCCAAAGTAGGCACGATAGAGATGTTTTACTGAAGAAGTGATGGTGCTCTTCTGTTTTGATGGAGTGTACTTGCCGCATATGTAGCAAAAGGAGTCGGGGTGGTTCTTGCAAGTCCGTAGCATCCTTCAATTAATGAATCTGCAGCAATCCGTCAATGAATCTGCAACAAAATAGGTATATAAACATACTAGTATCAAACTAGTATTAAACATATATATAGTATTAAACATTATTAATTAAATTAATACTCACAATTAATAGATTAAACCCAACACCTACAACACTCGACTAATTAACGTAAGGCGCCACAAATCTGGCGCGGATTAACAAAACACTACACTAAGACATAATTATGCTGTAAAACATAAACTAGAAAATGATACTGTCATTTATGTTGCATTTTTTATGCAGCCCAGTGTTGGTGATCGACGACGACCGAGCTCCGGTGAGGTAAAATGTAGTGAGTAGTGGTGATGCTGAAGTCTTTGTCGTTGACGCCAATAAAGGTGGTCGTGAAGCTCAGTTCTTGATCCGCACTTCAAACTCGATTCACTCCATAGCCAGAAGTTCCTCATGAACCCTACCTGTACATATCCTGGATACCACAGACATGTCCTCCCCTTCCTTGACATTCAATGTAACTTCTAGTAACATCAAAATGACCATACTTCTCGACACTGGATCTCCCGTTAACATAATGTCCACCTATAGCTTTAATCAATTTCACATGGAACGCAAGAGTCACCATCCTATAACCCCCCACCCCCATATATCATCATTCTTTCAAATGTAGATGGTATACCATTCTCGATCGTTAGTAAATTCTCCCTAGACATTAGCTTAAAAATCAGTGCCCCCCCCCATTATGTAGCTGACATTCACTTCCCTGCTAATATCCTCATAGGCTTAAAACTGATAAAGCAACATAACATAGTTATTTACCTTGCTCAACATGGTATCATTTATGCGAACCATTTCTTTCCTGCATTGCCATCAGCAACTCCTCATACTTTGAATCAGGTTCACGTGACCGAGCAGGCACAGGCAGACCATGACTCCTGTACTCCCTTCAATTTCACTTCGCTTCATCACACGAGGATGCACCAGCAGCTAGTAATGATTGCACCACCACCTCCATACAACAGTTAACAGTGTTCAACAACTCCAAATGTAGCTGTTTTGGATAGCTACATAAGGGGGGCTTAATGCGGGCGAGATAAACTCCAAACCGGAGTTTTCTTCTATTCATTAACAACCATGCAGATAATCAACAAGAGATTATAATAAAGCCCTTTGGGCAAAACATACTAAGTGCCGGGCTTTCACCTCGACACTGCCCTGGGTAGATGTCTGCCCTCTGCCAGGTGTGTGACCTGAGTAGATCGCACTGGCAGGCACTTGACCTGGCCAGCTCTGCTGTCTTGGTGACATTAGTTGTCGCTAATATAGGGGGCTAGTGGGTTGTAAGTGAATATATTTTTAGGGATTGGTGTTTAGTTCTATGATGGGGGTTAGTCGTATGGTTGGTGGGTGTAGTTAGGCATGGTATATATATATATATATATGTATTTACCTAGTTGTATTTTACGGGAAGGGGAGCTATGCTCGTGGGGTCCCGTCTTCATATCTCATTTTATCTAAACTATTTTTAAATTCATGTATTGTTTTTGCACACACCACTTTCTCATCTAACTTGTTCCAACTGTCTATTACTCTGTGAGGAAAGCTGTTCTTTTTCAAATATCTTCTATAGCTGTCTTTTTTTATTTTCTTTCCGTGTCCTCTTGTATTTCTGTCATCCCATTTTATCAGATTCTCTCTATCAGTAATTTCTATGCCTTTCATGATTCTGTAAATAGCTATCAAATCTCCTCTCTCTCTTCTTTGCTCTAGTGTCTGTAGTTTAAGTTTTTGTAGTCTCTCTTCATATGATAGTTTTGAGAGTGTTGGTGCCAGTTTTGTGATTGCTCTTTGTATTCTTTCAAGTTTTTTTATACATTTTTTTGTACTTGGTGACCATATCGTTGCTGCATATTCCAATCTTGGTCTTATCAGGGTGATTAGGATTTTCCTCACCATTTCTTCATCCAGGTATGTAAATGCCACTTTGATTGTTCTTATTAAATTATAAGTTTCTCCAAAAATCTTATTTATATGTTTTTCAGGTGACATATTATTCATAACAATGACTCCCAGGTCCTTCTCATTTTCTACTTTTTTTATTCCTTCTTTTCCCAAATTATATGATCCTGTTATTCTGTTTTTGCTTTTTCCAAATTCCATTATACTACACTTTTTTGTATTGAACTCCATCTCCCACTTCCTACTCCATTCTTGTACTTTATTTAGATCTCTCTGTAGTGATTCACAATCTTCTTCAGTTTTCACTCTTTTCAGTAATTTTGCATCATCTGCAAAGAAGCTCATATAGCTTTCAATTCCTTCATCCATATCATTAATATATATAGCAAACATTATTGGGGCCAGAACTGTTCCCTGCGGGACACCGCTTATTACTTCATTCCATTTTGAGTGCTGATCTCTTATCACTACTCTCATTTTTCTTTCTTGCAAAAAGTCTTCCATCCAATTTAGCAATTTACCTTGTATTCCTCCTTCATATTCTAATTTCTTAAGCAACTTCTTATGTGGTACTTTGTCAAAAGCTTTTTTTAGGTCTAGAAATGCACAATCAGCCCATCCATCTCTTTCTTGTATTATATCTATTAGCCTTGAATAGAAACATATTAAATTGGTGACGCATGATCGTCCTTGTCTGAATCCAAATTGCCTTGGATTTAGTACGTTGTTTTTTTCCAAGTATTTTACCCATCTATTTTTGATAATTCTTTCACAAATTTTTGCTATTGTACTTGTTAGAGAGACTGGTCTATAGTTGGTAGGTTCTTCTTTATTTCCTCCTTTATATATAGGTACTATATTTGCTTTTTTCCAATCTTCTGGAACTTTTCCTTCTTTTAAGGAACTGCTTATTATGCTATGTATTTTGTCTGCCAGTTCATTCCTGCATTCTTTCAGAATCCAGTTTGCTATTTCATCTGGCCCATGCGATTTTCTGACATCAAAATTACCCAAGTGTGTCAATATTTCATTCTTTGTTACTTCTATTTCTTCCATAGGGGGGACTTTTTCTTTCCACTCAATCTCTTCAGGTTGTATATTTTCCCTTGTAAACACTGATTTAAAATGTTTGTTCATAATTTCTGCCATTTCCATTTCCTCAGTGTATTCAACTCCTCCTTGTCTTAATTTCTCCAAGTCTTGTTTGTTTTTCAGTTTATTGTTTACAAATCTGTAGAATAGTTTTGGTTGATCTTTACACTTTTCTATAACATCTTTTTCATATTTTCTTTTTTCCTCTCTGCACTTTTGTACATATTCATTTCTATAACCAGTATATATTTTCCATTTTTCAGGTCTTCTGTATTTTTTTCCATCTGGTCCAGGCTTTGTCTCTTTTGTCTTTTAACTCCCTACAACTTTTGTTGTACCAGCATTTTACATATTCTTTTTCTTGTTTTTGTCTTGGGACATACTTTTCCACTCCTTTTTTGTAAATTTTTGTCAAAATATTCCATTTCTCTTCCACTGATGTTTCTTCTTTGTATATTTCTTCCCAGTTTTCTTGTTGGAAGAATTCTCTTATTTTATCAAAGTTTGTTTTTTCATACATCATTCTTCCTTTTCTATATTGTTCATTTCTTTTCATATATTTTTCTTCATTAAGTTCCAGTTCAATCAATATGTGGTCACTTTTACCTATTGGTGTTTTATATTCAATCTTGTCCACTATTCTAGGTTCAGATGTAATTATTAAGTCTAGCCTCGATGGTTCTTCTTCATTTCTATACCTAGTGTTCTCTTGTATCCATTGTGTCATTGTGTGGTCAGTAATCATCTCAAGTAGAGCATTTCCCCATGAGTCATCACCACTCTTTACTGTCATTTCTTCCCAGCAGATTTCTTTGCAATTAAAGTCGCCCATCATAACTATTCTTCCTCCGTCTTCCATTATTTTAGTTAATGCTATCTTTGTGTCCTCTAACATACTTTTATATTCACTCTCCTCCCATGAGGCTGTTTTCGGAGGCACATAATTGATCACAAATTTTCTGCTCTTCTTATCTCTGTCTTCCACTTCTATCATAATCATCTCTACTGTATTCTTTCCATATATGACACCTTTCACGTTTATATCCTTCTTAGTCAGGAACATAACTCCACCCCCTTGCTTTTTCTCTCTGTTTCTAATCCAATAATTGTATGCATCATGTCCTACACTGTTGGGTGGTAGTGGGCCTTTTAATTTTGTTTCTACAATTCCCATTATGTCCGGTTCTTTTTCTTTCAAATAATCATTCAGCTCATTCAATCCTGTTATTAATCCATCTATATTTGTGTAAGACACTTTTAGTTTTCTGCCACTTCCATTGTGTTCTCTGTTTCCCTTATGTTTTTCTTTTGTATGTCGAACTTCCTTAGTTTCATGTTCACTACTCTCCAATAGAATCTCTCTTTCTCTGACTCCGTTCTGTTCTCGTTTTTTGCCTTAGCTTCCAGTCTTTTCTGCTTTTCTGCCTCTCTTTCCTCTTTATTCATTTCTCTTTTTATCCATATCTTTTTGTATTGTTCACTTGTTGCTAGTTTCCCTGTTTTGGATAAGATATTCTCTGCCGTTGTTTGTGACTTGAATTTAATCTTAATTGGTCTGGTCTTGTCTGTGCTATACTTTCCGAGTCTAAATTTCTCTTCGATTTGTTTCATAATTTCTGGTTCATCTTCCTGAACTGATTCTAGTAATTGGCTTACTTTTTCATTTTCCTCTTTGATTCTTGTGGTTCTATCTGTGTTGTGTTTCTCTTCCATTCCTAATATAATTATACATTTCTTCTTGTCTGCTAAATCCCTTACTATATTCTCCTTTTGTCTCATCACTTTAATAACTGAGTCTTCAGTATGTTCTTTCAATTGCTGTTTGACTATGTCAGTGAATGAAACCTTATTTCCTTCTTGGGTTTTCTTCCAATTTTTACTTTCTTTAGCTATCGTTTCTCTGTTTTCTTTACTTTTCTTCTTCAATTCCTCATTCTCCACCTTTACCTCTCTTAACTGTCTTTTTAGGTCTTCTATTTCATCAGTTAAGTTTTTATTCGCCTTTTCCAGTTCTTCCAATCTTTCAACCCTTTGTAAAATGGTGTTCATATGACCTAACCTACTCTCCAAGTCCTCGATCACCTTATCAACCTTCTTCTCTAGTCTTGTCAGTCGGGGGGGGTTTGTGTCCCCCCCACTCTCTTTAAATCCCTTGAAAATATTCTCATCACTTTCTACTGTATTGTTCCTATCTATACTTCTAATCTTTACATTCTTATTAGACATTCCGTCGTCCTCCAGCTCGTCTTGCGGTCGCTTGTTTACTTTTCGGCGGTCTGTTAGGGCCAAGTCCTCTACTTCCTCATTACCTTCCATTTTCCCAGCAATCCCTCCCCTTCTCCTCTTTCCTTACTTTCCCACTACCCCACGAGCAATTTCCCCCCACCCTGTAAATACAAAAAGGCACTTCTCTTTGCGTTGGGATCCACAATCTGCACTTTTCTTCAGAACGTTCTTCAAGCCGTCCGTTCGTTGAAAGTGTGTGTGTGTGTGTGTGTTAGCTTACGGGTAAGGTAATTTGGGTAGTTATGATAAAGGAGGTTCAATGGGTTTCTCTGGTGATATTAGGCATCTTCGTGTAGCGATATCCTGTTGTCTTGGTGTTTTGCAAGATGCTTGTTCTGAGAAAGCGAAGTCAGCGAGAGGGGAGTTTGCTCAACACGAGTGCCATGTCGCATGCATGTGGATCATGTGCGTGGAAGGTGATGGTTAGAAATGGTTACACAAACCCTCCCCAGGACTCTACCTCTTCCACTTTACTGACAGCTGTGAACATGCATTCCATAAGTAACAGACATACTATCTCTTCCCACATGTCAAAATCAGCTAAATTCAGTACTAAAAAATCATTGAATACCGTTGGTATTTCATCGACTAAGGACAATTTCTTGTCCCTCATATAGGAATTCAACATCAAATCCACCCCAGTCTCAGAAGTGTTACCTACATTCAAACACACACAGTGCCCATCAGCCCAAAAACACTGTTCCCTCGTAAGTATACAAAGATACGCCTACGAGTAATTCGAGTATCAGACACCGATGTACTCTGTATACCAGAAACTTGCCGTGTCAATGGCATCTCCTTTCTTTCAGCCATCAACTCAACGTCAAAGAGAGGTCACTTTTGCATTTTGATTGCCAATGACACTAACGCACCCCTCCATCTCACACTTGGTACAAACATTTGCGATTTTGAAGTATATCCCTCACGCATCAAAGTCATGGATGACCAATTCCCTACTTCTCAATTTTTTACCCCAACCTACAACGTGCCCATGGCACAGGAACCCAACGATGTATCACATTTCAACCCCATAGACTTCCCTGGTTCACAAGCAGACTTGCTTGCACTTTGTAACAAGTTCAGGCAAACTACTGCCACTACAGGTGCACCCCAGGGAGTTACTAATCTCATTCAGCATCACATACCTCTTCGTGAGAATTCCAAACCATGTTACATTCCCATATACAGAAAGCCACACAGTAAACGCATGATTGTAAATAACATCCGAGACATGATTGCTCAGGACATCAATGAACCATCAACCGGTGAATGAAATTGTCCTATCTTCGTTGTCCCTAAACGCGATGATTCCTTCCGCCCAGTAGCAGACTTCAGGCAATTAAATAAGCTAACTCTCCCAGATAGACACCCGATCCCTGTATTGCAAGACCTCTTACACTTCGTCGGTGAAAACAACGTAGTCTTCACGACATTGGACCTTATATTGGGATATTTCCAGATTCCCATTGCTCCAGAGTCTAGACCCCTGACAGCGTTTACCACCCCCGACAGACCACTATCACTTCAAACAACTAGCCATTGGTCTCGTTTCAGCTCACTCGGTATTCACACGTCTTATGCACACAGTCCTTGCAGGTGTCATAGGCCATTCTGTGTTTATGTTTCTCGATAAAGTGATCATCGCTTCGAAATTGGTTAGTGAACACTTACACACTCTCAACACTGTCTTCTCACGACCAACAAAAACAGGTTTTAAATCGAAGCTTAAGAAGTGCTTCCTCCTTAAGAAGGAAATGCGCTTCTTATGATCATGTCTTTAATTCACAAGGAATTTTAGCCTCGTAGGACAACGACAAGTCAGTCTTTCATTTTCCACGCCCTAATTCTGTTGACCACATATGTTCATCTCTAGGTCTATCATGGCTTTACAAGTGATACATTCAAGGTTACGCTAGTGTAGCAGCACCATTAACTTCGCTATTTAAGAGGGACAATCCCTTCAATTGGACACATGACCAAGAGAAAACATTTAATGACTTAAAGCGAGCCTTAACCGCGGCATCTGTCCTTGCTTTTCCAATGGACAAGCTTCCTTTCACAACATTTACAGATGCGTCTTACACCGGACTCGGAGCAGTCCTTATGCAACAACACGACACAAAACTCAGGCCAACTGCCTATGCTAGCTGCACACTCAACAAACACGAACAAAATGACTCAGTCACAGACATAAAAGCATTAGCTGTAGTATACGCCCTCAAACACTTTAAAGAAATCATCCTTGGTTACGGCATATACATTTACACAGACCATCAGCCATTTTTACACCTCTTCAAAGTAAAGAATCTACCAGGAAAACTTGATTGCTGGTTGTTCATAGTACAGGAGTTCACGTCCACCTTTCTTTTTGTTCAGGGTAAAGCGAACTTAGTAGCAGACGCTCTCAGTTGCCATGTCGCAACCATAAATAGAAATCCTATTTCAGTCACTCTTACTTAAGCGCGCATAGCTACGGCACAAAGATTAGACCCTATATGGAAACATGTTATATAATTCCTTAAATCTGCAGACACATCTGATACGGATAACTTCCCACCGAATCTCAACGATTAGTGTACACGTTAGTTGATGACATACTCTATGTAAAAAAAAAAAATAATAATAAAAAATAATAGTAACAACCAAACATGAACCTAACCTGTCAGTGTTTCAGCTTGCAGCCCCTACGGACCTCATTCTTGGAGTTCTGAAACACCTACACAACCCACCCACCCCTTGCCGCAATCCTGGCAAGGAGAAATGAGTTACACAAGCCAGATTATAATACTTCTGGTTAACCATGAGGAAGGATATACACTCTCACATAGTTGCTAGTAGCTACTGACCTCGTTATGTTACCACTTACCCCTAGCGGAAACCAATACCTCTTTGTCTGTGCTGACCATTTCTGTCGATTTTGTATTTCCCCCTATCAGACAAGCCAGCACATCACGTGGCAAAGCCCCTTGTTGACAAACTCATATGCCCCTTTACTATACCCAAAACTTTGATTTCTGACAACGGGGCTGAATTCAACAATGAGATGCTTTTATATATTTGTAAATACTTTCAGATCTCAAAATGTAATACTACTGCTTACCACCCTACTTCAAGTGGCTTGGTTGAACGCCAGAACCGAAAGATTCTCAATGTTCTTCGACACCTTGCTTCTGATCCTCATCCTTCTTGGAATGAACATGCCTCCATGATTCAAGCTTGCATTAACAGTGCCATAAACAGATCGATATATGAATCACCTTATTTTGTCCTCTGGCTAGGACAAAAGACTCCCATATGATTTTCTTGATTCAGAATTACCTCCTATCTACAACTTCAGTGATTATGTTAAGGTCAAAGTAACAAAATTAATGGTCTTTTCAAAAGAATCCACAATACTCTTAATCTAGTTAAGGACGATATGGCGCGTCTACATAACAAATCAACAAGAGATTATTCATTTGAAATTGGAGATATTGTTCACACTCTCAACCACACCCCCACCTAAAAGTTCTCCCCTAAATTCACTAGACCTTTTCGTGTTATTGGACAGGAATCAAATAATAAAGTCAAAGGACTCGGGTTGCATGATCTTACAGAGACTGTATTGCACAAAGATCATATCAGAAGTGTTCCCCATGGCCTTAACATATAGAACGTTTCACCATCAGTTAGTACTACCCCTACTATAGTGGACCGCATAAATTATCTCAACCTCTTCCTCCTACTCCTCTTCCTCGTTACAACCTCCGCAGTCGAGCGACTCCTTCATAAGTTTGTATCTCGTCTAAGTGAATGAAAATGGTATATACTTTTACATGTTCTTAAGATTAAGTATTTTTAGACATTAATATTATCCTATTGTGCAGTTACTGGAACCCATGTACAGCGACGTTATATATCAATTTCATATATATGTTCTTTATTTATTAAGATTCTCTGAGGTCAGCGATGGTAGTTATGCCGGGTATCTGTTGCAAAACAATACTTATATGTCTTTATGCTTACCCTTGAATTTATGATTTGTTCAGTCTATGCTGGTGTATGTGCAGTTGTGTGCCCATGGTGAAATGTGGTATATGGGGGTAAGCTTCAACGGATACCTATTGTATGACCTGACTCTCGGTCAGAAAGGGTGAACTCAGCGGCCACCTGAACAAGCGATGCCTTGCGAAGACGACCAGGAATATTGCCAAACCATAACTTTTACGACAAATTATTCATTACGTCGATAGAATAATGTTTCTTCCCGTATATGTGTATTTATATACTATATTGAGTGCTCACACTCAGTCCTATACTGTACATAAATTTGGTTATAAAGAATACAAATATAGAATTGTAACCGTGTTGGAAACCGACACGCATTCACTTCGTTGCTCCCTAAAGTGGCGAGAGCCAGAGTAGTCTTAACTACGCTACTGTCAAGACTTACCAATAGAAAGAACCCAAGTGATACCTTTATCTCTACGCCTCCAAACTAATGTAGTCCGACAACCTACACACATGAAGATTCGTAAAACTGTTAGGTTAGGTTCATAATATGTGCATGTCTAATGGTTTTGTCATCTGTGCGCCCAATAATGAATTCATTATTGGTGCTGCATATTTAACGAATATTCATAGTCTATGCAGATTCACAAAATGTACATGACAGCCTACACAAATGACGTGCCTAGGTCTAGGCATGGCCCCTACATAGACCATGGAGCTGAATATGACTGTCCCAACATTTCCAAGTTATGGCCTGTGTTGTTGGCCTATGTCTACGTGACATGAGAACGAGACTGCCAAGACTGGCACTACGCCTAGGCATATGACTATCCCCCAGACCCCCCACACACCTGCCCACCCCCCTGGCCCGGCCATAGGGAATGGGAAATGGGTGAGTAAAGTCATGGTTAGGCCTATGGGCACAGCACCAATTCGTTGATTAGGTTAACACTAAGAATAAGTTGATGATGTACTTTCGCCTTACGCTTAGCATATCCTTACATATACCAGTCAATAATCCCTATTTTTCTGCCCTATATCCCTAGTATTCCTCTTTTTGGTCCTGTTCCTCCCCATTTTCTTCATTACTATGCTCGGACTTCCCATTCTCGTCATCATCATCGTCAAGAAGGTCAACTTCGACATGTCCAGTCATTTCCTGATTATCTTTTGACGTCTGGCGTCGTATTATGGGCTGAAACATATATGGCTGGACGGATAATGAACGAAGTCCACTAACTCAGCATTTCTTAACCTTTTCCAACCTCAGCAGCCTTGTAGCGAGGTATAGGCAGTCCAGCATCCCCTAACTTTGGCAAACAGTGTTACTATAAGGATAGAATAAAGTAAAATGCAACACTGTTTGCTCCTTTATTTTGTTCATTCACTAAAACAAAAACAAGGATGCCAGTCTTACTGGCAAAAGCGATACTAAAGTTATATCAGCCCTGAGCGGGATTCGAACCCGGAATCCCGCCCAGTGCTGAAATAATTTCAGTTTCGCTGAGCTGCGAGTCGTTACTCCAACTCTCGTGGGCGGGGAGTTGAGTGTGTGTGCGTGTAAGGTCACAGAATTATCCACAGATCCTTCATATATAAACTCTGAGGTCTCTTCCGGGAGGGTAATATCTGCCGATCACGAGTCCAACACGTGATCCAAGACCATGGTGAATCACACACACACGGCAGCGCTGTGGTGGCGTTCACGGCCGCTGCTACAGCGTCCGAGTTCGAGTCCTGCCCAAAGCTGAACTAATCTCAGTATCGCTGCGCTGCGAGTCGTTACTCCAGTTCTCGTGGGCGGGGAGTTGGGAATGTGTGATCTAAGACCATGGTGAATCACACACACACACGTACACAAGTGTGTATATTTGTAAGCATATTACCATGGAGAACGACGACATATGCATTCCGCACAACTGTTGTGAAAAGAATTAATTTGTGTTCTTATAGAAAATGGCAACCCTTCTCAATGACAAAAGTTATTTATCCACGTCCCCCACCTGATCACTTCATCGTGGAATGCAAAAGCGACAAAACCACGAGAAAAAATAAAAGTAGACAATGGACTATTTAGGTCAGATCACCCACTTTCGTGTGATCTGTGTCAGTGAAAGAGAGGAAGAAGTCTGCAGGGAAGTGAAATGATAGTCGTGTATAAAAGGGGGCTATTGCCACTGAGACAATATATAATTACATAGTGATAGAGGCAGGTTAATATACTCACATACTCAGGGAAGAGAAGGTCGTCGGTTATGTGCCCATTTCGATTTCCCTGTGTTCTAACTTAAACCTGATAGGAAATGTTTCAGTATCAATTATATCTATTTATCCATATACTAAAGGTCCCCTCTCCTTATAAGGAAGGTAGCCAGCCAAAGCATACATCCACCCCTATCCACCAATCATTTCCCTTTTATTTTAGCTCCTTGTGGATGAAAGGTCAATCCTTCACTCCCGCCCACTGCCCGGAGCATGAAGCTGTATTCATACACTATATTGACTTGGGATATGATTCCAGGACTATTAGACATTTTTTTTTCCTCATCGCAAGGGAACAAGAACGAGGATTATGAAATACCACCGCTTCAATGCATCAAAGTCAACTCAGGGCTTGCAGTTCTTGTGAACTGTCTCTTTGGTGCAATGTTCAACCTTACGGTAGGAGCTGCTAAAGGTGGTCCTGTGAAAGATTTTGGTAGAACTTACATAACCCAGAGTCAGGACAGAAGCGCATCGTCCTGTGAGGCTGCTAGTTTGAGTATCCATTGCTGATAAGCACTTGGTGAAAGTATTGCTGCCCAACATGAATCACGGCGGACGTGAGCACTAATGAATATGTTCAACACCATTGTAGCGTACTTCTATGTGCTTTACACATGTGTTATGATAATTGTTATACAGTATAAAAAAAATTAGATTAGGTTATGTTAGGTTAATGGAGGAGTTCTGAAGTCGAGAAAATCCTATTTCGGAAAAAGGGATCTGTAAGGAAACAAATCACTTATGTCTTTAAAAGGATCCATCGGTGGCATTTATCTCCAGAGTACCACCGGTGAAAGATAACCAGTTTAAACGAAGAAAAGGAGAGGGGGACTGTAAAGTAGAGTTAAGGAGGTTGAAGACCTGGAGGTTCTTATAGGAGTGGAAGAAAACTCCAAACTGTAAAAAAAAAAGGTTCATTCTACCTGGGCAAAAGTAAGTTCACAAGAATGTCAACTGTATACAAGACGGTCAGCAACCGAGAAAATTAAAACTGCTAGGTGAGTGCATAGGCCCATGTAATCTTGCCATACAGATGTCATTGGATAAATATCATAAAATATTTTATGAGGGAGATGCATAAATGGTACGTGGTATGTGACAGTGCATATACATTGCAGTGGTACACAACACGCTATGGCACATTATCACTTATTCACAGGAACAGTCTATAATGCTTTCCCACTGTTTATAGTTTCCACATTCCATAGAACTTTCTTTTCACCCATGACCTCCTCATCCTTGTTGGTCGATCCTATCATCAATATGACAGAAAAAGTCTCTTGCTCTGGGACAAGAGGACATCCGGGGACCATGAAAAAATGTCTATAGGATTATCAAGAAACAAAGATCTCTATACAAAAGCGTCGACTCCTACAGAAGCTCAGAAGATGATATAGCTGAAGTTAATCATAGACGAACTTATAAACACGGTAGGATAGACGGGGCTCCTCGAACGTAGTTACTATCCTGTATACTACAATTAGGTTAAGCACAATTAAACAACACCTGAACCTTGTTTATGTAGTGGTTAACTTCGAGGGTTTTCATACCGCAAACCCGAGGACGCGTCCCGCTGAAGGTGTACAAGTTTCACAGTACTGTAAGCCGTTACTGTCCCTCATGAGCAAAGAGATGGGTGTGTTATGTGTAGTGACACAAGTGTACCCATAGATCGGACAACATGAGCTCATCTGGGAGGATAATAGTTATCGATCACGAGACCAGAACATGATTCATTTATGGCGAGTCACATACAAACACACAAGTGGCCTGCTATGTAACCACTGGTAATATTAAAATCTTATGGAGTAAGAGTATGTAATGAACTTCA
This sequence comes from Oratosquilla oratoria, assembly GCF_046742065.1. Lineage (NCBI taxonomy): Eukaryota > Metazoa > Arthropoda > Malacostraca > Stomatopoda > Squillidae > Oratosquilla > Oratosquilla oratoria. The sequence goes on along the minus strand of NC_134797.1, from coordinate 12,247,212 downwards.
GCATGAGAATCTCGCTCGAAGCTGAATAAAATCGCCTGGCGTTAACCAGGACAAAATAGATAAAAAAAAAATGTCTCGGAGTACATCACCGCGATTGATTCTGTATCTCTTTATCTTGCAATGGAAGTCGTCAAATGCCCCTTTCCCGCCAAGTTAACATCCACCGACTACAATCGATCAAAAGCAAAGTCGACCCTCGCCCACCCATCCTTTGCACCGTATGCTCTTCAGTGAATATTCACTTGCGTCCTTTACACATCAATCGTTCTGTGAGCAGATGAAGAGAGAAGAAACTTGCTATGCAACCTACAGTAAACCAATCATCATTAAAACATTCGTCGTCAGCAGCCACCTCCCCTTATCTAACGTCAAGATACGGTGTCCGTCGCAAAACCTCAGCCAATGGACGCCAAGTCGAGCTGAGTGGCAGCAGTCGTGCAGAGCATCCAAAACTTGACAAAATCACCCAATTTCTTTCTTCGGTGGTAAGTAAAAGTGCAGGGACAAATTAAAACCCCAAATTAAGTCACAGGCACGGTTGTAGGGGTCAGAGGCCACCTCCAGCCAAAAATTGCTCATGCATTTGATTCACGCCGTTTCATTGAACAGTCTGTTGTAATTGACTGTTTTCCTCGACAGGCATATATTATATCTGTTTCACATGGGAGACATTGCTTATCAGTGTGTTCCAGAGAGTTCGTACCGTATGTTGATATGTTCATGATCATTAACCCTTTGATGCCCATACGTTACATAAGAACATAGGAACTTAAAAATGAAGGAGACTGCAAGAGACCATAAGGCCTACACTAGGCAGCTCCATATCCATCACCACCTGTCATCCCCATCCATAAAGTTGTCTAACCGTTTCTTAAAACAACTGATAGTTTCAGCGCTCACTACATGGTTACTAAGTCTATTCCATTCGTTGACCACCCTGTTAGTAAACCAATTCTTTCCTATTTCCTTCTTAAATCTAAATTTGTCCAGTTTAAATCCATCACTGCGAGTCCTGCCCTGTTGTGTTAATATGATGACCTTATTTGCATCACCCTTGTTAATGCCTTTGATCTACTTGAATACCTCTATTAGATCACCCCACACTCTGCGTCTTTCCAGAGAGTGTAAGTTAGGGTGCCTAAGCCTCTCTTCGTAAGGCAAATTTCCGAGTCCATGTATCATTTTGGTAATTCTTCTCTGTACTGATCCTAGTGAATTGATGTTCATTCTATGGGACGGAGACCAAAACTATACCGCAAAGTCGAGGATGGGTCTAACTATAGCTAGATAGAGTTTGATAATTACCTCTGCACTTCTATTCGTTACCGTCCTAGCAATGAAACCTAATGCTCTGTTAGCTTTATTCCTGGCGCTAATGCACTGTTCCTGGTTTTATGGTCCGGACTCACTAGAACCCCCAAGTCTCTCTCGCAATCAGTTTTCTCTAATAGCGTGTTATCCAAGCTGTATCTATTTTCGGGATTGTGTAGCCCTACTTTTAACACGCTACACTTGTATTGAAGTTTATTTGCTATTTCACCAACCATGTGAACAATTTATTAAGATCATCCTGCAGAATCTCTGCGTCGTCTCCTGACCTAATTAGGCGTCCTATTTTAGTGTCGTTCGCAAACTTACTAACATCACTATTTATCTCATCGTCTAAGTCGTTTATGTACATAATGAACAACAAGGGACCCAAAACCAAGCCCTGGGGAACACCACTAGTAATATTGCCCCACCTAGATTTTACTCCATTTATGGTGACCCGCTGTTTTCTGTTACTGATCCAAGCTCTAATCCATTCTAACACTTTTCCTCCTATGCCATGGGCTTTGATTTGTCGAACGCTTTGCTAAAGTCAAGGTAAATAACATCGTAATTACCATTATTATCTGACGCCTTATATACTTATTTACGTTCCTCTATGCTAAACATCAACAATAACAACAATATCAGCAACAGCGGAAGGCGCCCAAAATACCTCCACCCAAAATCCCACACCCAAAATACCTCCAAAAATGACCAAAATACCTCCATGCATATTGTGCTGTTTGTACTGCTTAGAAGGTTATAATCTTGAATTATCAAGTTTATGGGAATAATTATAATTTGCGGAATGAAGATTTAGATAAATTATAGCAATGGTCTGAAATTGGCTAATGAAATTTAACACAAGTAAATGCAAGGTAATGCACATAGGTAACAATAACAGTAAGTACGATTACAAGATATTTGGAAATTCGTTAACAAAAGTTAGTGGAAAAGATCTCTGCGTAATTATCAGTAACGATCTCAAATCATCCATGCAAATGATAAGTGTTATGATGAGGACATTTGGGAATGATATTGTAAACAATATGTAGAGTATAGAATCCTATAGAAATTATCATTAGAGGACTTTTTCATTCAGGATTATGGTAGTATGGTAGATCAAAGAAATAATCAATTCTATATAGAAATTGTTAATCAAAGGAATCAGACAAAACAATTGATCAAAGGAATTATTAATTCTCTATAGAAATTTTAATCAAAGGAATCAGACAAAACAATACAACGACTTCAGTTCACATGTTCACCCATAGGTAATTGTTTAATAAATTGGATACAATGGTCCTTAAAATCAGAAGTTAAATCAAATAATGTATTTTACCCTATATCAGTACCTGGTCGCCATCTGTAATGGCATATAGTAATTGGCAAATAGTAATTGGAGTCAGAGGTATCTTATTTTATTTTATTTATTTATTTATTCTATTTTGTTTTTGAAAATCGGCTTAATTACTATATGCCATTACAGATGGCGACCAGGTACTGATATAGGGTAAAATACATTATATAGGGTAAAATACATTATTTGATTTGAACATGTAAACTGAATATCGTTTTATTTTTTGTCTGATTCCTTTAATTAAAATTTTCTCTATAGAATTAATTATTCCTTTGATCAATTGCTTTGTCTGATTCCTTTAATTAACAATTTCTATATAGAATTGATTATTCCTTTGATCTACCATACTACCATAATCCTGAATGAAAAAGTCCTCTAATGATACTTTCTATAGGATTCTATACTCTACGTATTGTTTACAATATCATTCCCAAATGTCTTTATCATAACACTTATCATTTGCATGGAGGTATCATGGGTAGTTTCAGAGGTATTTTGGGTGGAGGTATTTTGGGTGTGGGATTTTGGCTGGAGGTATTTTGGGCGGAGGTATTATGTCATGGATCCGGACGAACAGCGTCTGCGAGGGATAGAATAATAAGTTCCTCAGTTTTGTGGGACACGCAAACCCCACAATGCGGAAACTCATCGAGTGTCGCCAAGCTGAGTCATCCCAGGTAGACGCTGTGCTGCTTTAGAAGGAGCGTGGCATCCGCCCCATTCACCGAACAGAGTTTACGACGAACTTCAGACTCGCCTCTACAACCTGGTGATTGGCAGAAAGGAAAGAGGAAGGACAATTCCGGAACTGCTGAAGGGCATCAACCACAACCTGCGTGGAGGACAGCCGAACGTGTGGATTTATGTACATTTCTGTTCCATTGCATTATACATGAGGTCTAATAAAATGTGATATTTTGTTTGGAACATATTTTGGTATTCATTTCCATCATGTCCCGTGGCCCAAACATTCGGATATAGCGGCCCATGGCCCAAATGTCCGTGGCCTAAATATCCTACAATCGAGTCTTGATCGAGGATTTAAGTCAAGAACTCACATGCATGACACACCTATATTTTAAAGTCCTCATGTTTCTACCAGATACTAATGTCATTTCCTTTTGGCTTCCAGGCGCTGAGGTAGGATATCCCCAGGAATGGACTTGCAGGTGGACAGAAAAGGGTTCAGGACTTTTTTGAGGATAATATTCCATGGCCTCCTCGTCTTAGAGACCTTTGCCAATGGAACTTCAAACCCGGACTCTTCCTCTTCGGTTGGTTTTGGATCTGAAATGCTTCCTTCTGTCGTTAGTGCCAATAAACTTGGCATATGTGGTAGTGACTCCATCATCTGCACGTCAGAGATGGAGGAGGAAATGATGCGGACCATGGAAAGCTACTTTATCGAGAGTCTTCAGTCCAACGTGAAGAAACTGTCAAAGACCTTGGGCAAAAAACACCACATACTTGTGAAAAGCGTGAAAGAGCAAATAGAACTAGGGCGCAAGGAAGCTAAACATATGTTCACAAATGTATATTCAACACTGGCCCCTAAGGCTGACATAATATTATATTCAATTTATGATCTCATTCTTTCTTTCTACGAGCGCGGTTATCATCAAAATACCATGGCGGATTATTTCAAGAACCTGTTATTTTATATATTCGAATTATCTAACTCTCAGTACGAAATAAATGATGAATTTAAAAGCTGTATGGAGACACACAACATCATGGGAGGTGGTCCGTTGGAAAAACACATCCAGAATGTACAGGAAGGCATAAAACGCAGAATAACTGCTCTTCGAGCTTATACACAAGGACTGCTGGCTGGAAGGGATGCAATTAGGAGCTTAATGTGGTTTGAGCCCGATGAGAACTGTGTGAAGGAAACGGTGCGCATGCGTGGTTGTGTGCACTGTAGTGACAATCAGGGATCACCCATATGCTCGGACTATTGTTCAGAGGTTTTAGATATCTGCTTTGCCGGAGAAAGGTCATCCGCTAGTGCATGGCCAGAGTACCATGATGCTATGCATAGTCTGCAAATACATATAGAAAATAATCACAAATTTGATGAGATGATACAGATGCTGGCAATGGATATTCATACGACTATCGTGAAGTTTAGTGAAAGGGTTTCTGAGGATACTACAAAGGCGTTCATTGCTTGCGGGACTCCTCCACTAGTAGGAACAACTCCCCATGAAGCCAATCATAGTTTAAATTTAACCTTTCCGGTCGATCTTCAGTTTCCAATTGCAGAACTTGTCAAAGGCATTCAGAACGAGCTTGGTTTTTCTTTTGTAGATATTTGCAAGGATGAACAGATTTCCGAATTCAATTGTTGGAATGGGACAGCAGTGGGTAACTACACACTGGCCATCTTCCGGGAGCCTTTGTGGGAGACACCCTCTTTCTCGAAGGTTCAGCCGGACATTACTGAACTGTCCCACTCGGACACCATCGCCCTCCGCCTAGCCACGAAGAAATTGAGATCCGCAATTTGGGCCAACAATGTCCAATGGTCAAACTACGAAAGGAAAATTTTGGAAATATGTCGGTTTGAAACTTAGTGTTCAAAGAAGTTTCTCAGAATTACTCTGATGAATCGTGCGGCATACTTTGAATCTTGCAGTTATCGGTTTATAACAAGTTGTTTATCTAAGACTAGTTTAGCATTAGTCTTTATTCGTTATTTTTTGGTGACTTGGATATTTGTGTTGTCCATAATATACGTTGTGTTTAGTGATTTGTTTACTAACTAGTGACATTTTTTTTACATTTTTGTTGACATTTGAGTACGGGTTGAGCACATCTGTCAATGTTCTTAGTTTCATAATACCTTTTGGTTTAATATCGGTAAGATGTAAACATTCACATCAATAAATTTACGCCATGATCTTGATTTGTTTTTCACCCGTTAGAGGAAGGAGACTGAAACTGTAAGGAAACCTAAATCTTGACAATCATGATGAAATGTGTGTGGCACGCAGGGGTGGGCAACCCTTACCACGCGTGCAAAACCTGGCACACTAACTTTTTATTCCTGCCCGCCACGAAACCCAGAGCTCACCTTAAAAAGATAACTAATAAATCTCCAACTTCTTTTGAGTGACCATTGGTAACCACATGCTGCACTGGATGGCGACTTGGGGCCATAGAAGTTGAAGGGAGTATAGGGACCCATACTCGTAGGCTATGTAGGTCTGTAATTTTACTTGGTTGGCACGCGAGAAAATTTTGTATCAAAGATTTGGCTGATTTTGGCACCCACACTTAAAAAGGTTACCCACTCCTGGTGTAGGGTGGTTATACCTATTTACACAAAGGTCTAACTCTTACATGGGAGAAAAATACGAAAAGAGAGGGTGGGTATCCCTACTCTTCTCGTTCTGTCCCATTCAGTCTTCCTTTACGACACCCAGGAAACACGACGGCAGTGTTCTTGTCTCCCGCTTTAGGTGATGAATCTATCTAGATAACATGGTCTAAAACAATCAGACCCCATATACATCTATGGTGGCTGTCCTCTCATCAATATAACCCCGTTCGCCCCTCCTATCCTCTCCTCCCTTCACCAGCCCTTATGGATAGAAGAAAACAGAACACATCTCGTGGCGGGGTAACTGTTTATTAACAGTAGTCATGTATACATACATACATACATACATACATACATACATACATATATACATACATACTGCCACATATATTCCCATATATGTAAGGTTGGAATAGAATTATTACTTTGGATACGGCGTCACTTGCGATTACGTGGGTGTCCGATTACAGAGAACGAGTACGGAGGACGCGTGGGAAGAGGCCCATACAATGAAGTGTTTGTTCTTCGTTTTGCGTAACACTCATCCTAGAGCGGCGCAGAACGTTTAATTTAACTTGACCAATCAGGTTCAATCTCCATAGACGCAATTCCTATGGGCCAATCAGAGGATTTTTGTAGAAGGAACCAGGGCACCTTGGGCGTGCGAGAGAGTCAGTCTAAGATACGCAGTGCCACGTAGAGATTGTGTCGCCTCGGGAGGATTGTCGGCTGATGTAAGTCCTCTGTACTCCCCCTGTATTAGTCGTAAGATAATTGACTCAGCTTGAATTTAATTTAAGTGACAGTGACGCGGAAAGTCTAGACAGTGTTTTTCGTTGGTATTTAATTTTCTTTCACCCACCTTAAAAGTTTTTCGAGCGGAAATCTTCTGTTTTGAAACTTATTTACTCATTTACATGTTCAGTGATTGTAATCACTCATGTAATCCTATGAACATTAATGAATAGTGTTAAACTATCCAACTGTGTTTTTTTTTTTTTTTTAACTATACCAAAAAGGGAATGGCGGCCTTATAATTTCTTTAAGTTACCCAAATACATTGGGTCTTGGGAACTCATTCACCCATTCACTTTTACTATGTGTTACGAGTCAGAAACCCTTGTAATTTTTCCCAAAGACATGGGGTCTTGGGAACTCATTCATTCACTCTAAATGTGTTACAAGTCAGATGTGTGAGCGAGATTCGTAACAATACATACATACATACATACATGCATGCATATATGCAGGCAAAGGCTATCATGCTATCATTATTTTAATAATCATATGTAATCAAATGAAGGTGTAGGAATTCAAAATTATCATAAATACGTAGAAGAGATGTGGCATGAAGAAGGTGAGGAGCCTACGACAGGAGATGCGTAGCTACGGCCGAAGCCATCAAATTTGCCAAATGCGCTTGAACTGCAGGAGAATCGGAACTTGTTAAATAGATTATATATATATATATAATATATATATACATATATATATTAATATTTTTTTTTCTTCAACCACATTAACTTTTTACTTTTGATTCCATGCCATCACGAACAAGACTGACAATGCGCTCGTCGGAGACATATACGGAAACTGATACGAAGTGAAGCCAGGGGCTTGAACCTCAGCTCAGACGTATCAAAGTAACAGTGACTAACCACTGCGCCATCAAGAGAGATATAGGTTGAGTACAATTTCTTATATTTGTATGCTCGAGCTACATACATATACACGAATTTTGTAATCATCCCATCCCCGCTATGATGGTACAATGGTAGTATGTGCGCGTGGGAAAGTGTTATACACACACACTGAATGGTCCCCAGTGCAGATATTAATCTTTTTTCAACCACATTAACTTGGATCTTTGTCGTGTGGTGAATAACGGAGAAAATGAGAAAGTCACGATGTGGTAGTGAACGGGGGAGCGGCGCCCCGAAGGCCCCAGTGCGACAGACATCCTCCAAGATGGCTGCAGGATTACGAAGTAGGAAATGGAGGAGACGAAGACGAAGACGAAGACTAGGTTGATCTTGAGTTCAAAGGGGGGGGGGTTGTGAATGCAGTGAAAGTGGTACTGACGGGGGTGCGCATTTGGCACCCCGGCGCGGTGTCAGAAAGTTCGCAGTGATTCAGGTGTGCCGCTGGTACGCGATGGCGGCGGGGCCCGTAGTATGTTTGTGTGTGTGTATTCACCATGTATGTGAAATGAGGGGAAACAAGTGGAACTGTACTAGAATTAGGCTTACTAATTGCAAAGGTGTTGTTAAGCTTGGATAGGTAGTGACAGAAGTGTGGTACGAACGATGGGGGATTAAAGAGTGAAGTAGGTGCAACCAAGCGAAGGAACGGGATTTTCACAGAAATCAGGTAAATAATCGACAAAATCTTACAATATCTATTATTACTTATAATTTCATCCGGAGCCGAAAGGTCTATTTATGTATCTATCTTTATCTAACTCAAGTCGTCGAATCAGACAAGTGGTATATTATTTACAAACATTTGGGTGACCGTCAAGCTTGGACTGATACGAAAACCAAAGACTATAAAGGAAAGATAGGAAGATTTAAATTGCGCCTGTTAATTTAGTAATTGGCAACTGAGTTTCAGTAACGCATAAACGAACACACACGAAACCGTCCAGAGTAGAGATGGCGTTACTGGTCTGTCGTCTGTCGTCTGTTTGTTTACATTTTTGACAGCCGGCAAATTTGACATTTTCAGTGTGTAGGAAGTCAATGTAAGCATGGCAGCTCTAGTGAACAAGTCACATGCATGCATTATTTGCATGAAAAGAAAAGAAACTGACCCCGATTTGATATTTCATAGGTTCCCTAAGGATCAGGAACAGTAAGAATATTCATTAAATCTTCGTTTATTAATTTAATTAGTGTAAATATGGTAAACTAAATTAAGTTCGCGTTCAGGCCTTGTTTCAGGCTTTGTTACCCATGGCACATGTTACCTAGAAATGATTCTAGAAGCTTTAACTTGTATTTTGAATGAAAATGAAAATTTACAGTTGTTGCCACGGCTTCTATTATTTAGAAACGAGCATTTCATGTATTTAGCAAAGAGCATTTCAAAATGCGATCCTGTGGTAAAGAACTACCTCATGATTTAATGATCTTACCAGGGTAAATGGCAACTCTCCCCAACATTTAATATGTTCATTTTGTATATTAAAACAGATGCTTCAAATGGAAAATAGCAATCAACGTTATCCGAATCAATGGAAAGACACCAGAACAACTAAACAGAAGCTACCGGGTATGCAGTAGGCATTTCTCAAGAAAGAATTATTTGGATGCAAAATCCAACAGGCTCTGTCACAACGGATGTCCAGATCAAAATCTAGAGGGTATGTCTTATCATAATTTTTATAAGTTGTTGAAAGGTACTGGGATGGCTGCATTGAGGAAGAAAAATATTAGTACACTAATAAAAAGGACTAAAATTTACATTCTTACAGAAACTACAGATTAAAAAACAAATTCAGATGATATATCAAGTATTTTGGCCTTCGCTCTTGCCTTGAGTACGAGGTGGATACAGTATGTTTTGGGGGTATTAGGGAGCTTGCTTGCCTTCCGTCAATCACATCCTCGGGCTACACCTAGCTCTGGCTTTTCTGCGTCTCCCTAAAACTCCAGGTTTCCAGATAAAATAGTTTAATATTGGGATTTCATCTCGGATGACTGGAGTGTGGTCTTTTCAGTAACATTTACTTTTTTATAAATAATGTTTACATATATCAATAATTTTGAAAGTGAAAATAGCATTACATTAAGCAATTGGAAACACTGGTTAGTGTAACACTGAACTCTTTTGATCAATATCTTCTATTACATAAGATTAAGAGTGTATGTACCCATCTATATATATATATATATATATACATATATATGTATATATATATGTTTTTATTAATTGACACATATATGATTATTTATTCATATATTACTATAGTAATTATTGTATTGTCTTTGAATTTCCTAAGGTGTCATAATTTTCACATTATATACTAAATTGTTTTAGTTAAATGAGAGTTTGATATATAGAGGCTCATTAAATTGTTGCTTATATTGTAATTATAATATAAAGGTTTAGCCCAGAAGAAATTAAATAAAAATTGGGCTAGTTATTGATTTAATAGTTGCTCATTATAAAACATATTTCAGGCTCCAACTGCAGTACACCAGCAATTCCAGACTGTTCTCATATAGGTGAGTGCTGCAGTAATGAATGGCATTGAAATGCCAGCTGTCAATCAATAGCTGATAAGATCATTTGGTAAAGAGTGGAAAATATTAAGCAAAGTGTAATATTTGTAAAACAAAATCAAAAACAAACAAAAGAAAACTATATACAGTTTATTATTCATATATGTTTTAATTAACATAATCAGTTTCAGGAGTCAAAAATATAGACCTCCAAGAGGAGTCTGATGCATCAAAATTTCTACTTGTGTAGATACCCAGATATAACTGTGCATGATTTACATTTTGGCAAGTTTTCATTTCTGTTACTAATATATGTGGTTATTTTATAATGTCATGGTATAATTTAATTTATAGTTTTCATAACCCCTGTTGCTCCCATATATTCAAGAATACACTTTCCTTATATTCTGTGATCATCTTATTTGTATCTCCTCTTATGCTTTTATAGGTACTACGGCTCAGTTTAGAGACAAAGAGAGTGAGGATCTAAGAGCCATCATATCTTCTGTGCCACATGAAACAATACAGTCATTTCATGGTATGTAATACCTTGTGTGTGCATGTTATGTTGATATTAGTGATTTCCTATTGACCTACCAAAACATAATGAGATACTAGAAAAAGTGATTAATATTTTTACAGATGAACCCAATCCTCAGCATCCAGCCTCAGGAGCAGATTCCAATGGACAACATGTGCCACCCTTTGAGCTTCATGAAAATCTAAATGGTATATATGGGATTGACACAATATATTTTAAAGATGTACTGTATGGATGTTTTCTGTGCATCATAATATGGAGATTTTATTAATCATTAGATTTATTTTTATTTTTACTAACTTTTCAAAAGTAATGCAATAAACTAATGTTGATGCTCTCTTAACCACCTATGCTCTGTATTGTAATGTAATGCATCTCATTATATCTGAGCTTTACTTTTTGTATTGTCATTTTGCACTTGTTTTTGTAATTTTTATTTGCCTAAGATTGTTGCATTTGTTTACATGTTTAGAAAACATATTTGTTTAAAGCCTATCAATGTTTATATATCAAGAATAAATTCAACTAATGAATTATGTGTTTATGAAGTCACTTTTTCATTCGGATATATTACTTGGTGCATTCTAGTAGCCACCTCAGCCAAAGTCATACTAACCTAAACAAAACCCATGTAAAAAGGGAAGCAAAAATCGAATGAACCTTGGGAGGTACGAGACATTCACTTCCTCAAGCTGAAAGAACCTACCCCAGCCTATGTGATAAATGCATATGGTAAAAATGAGAAATAGAGGACACTCACTAGCAAATAAAAAAGATAAAATAAAATAACACAATAAAAGGGTAAGAAATACATAAGAAGGAAATACAAGAGCAGGCATATGATAAACTATGAGGAGTGGAAGACACTTGCTAATTCTGAAAGAACCAGAACATTATATATATAAAGATAGATAGATATAAATATATAGGTATATCCCACTAATGAATTTTTAAATATTGGCAATAAAAATATACAAGAATGCACTTCTGCATTTTATTGGTCCTTATTATACAACATCAGTTAATGTGAATGTAGCTGCCATACTGAAATGCATCTGTGTCATACGTGCAATCCATTTCAAATATATTAGGCACCAATTGCAAATGCATATTTGAAAATTGAAAAGAATGTAGCATGGATACCAAAGTAATATACATATATTTGCTTTGATACATTTTCAACATATATGTGTTGGAATTAGTATATGTACTACATTTAGGATAATGATAATATCTAAAATATTTTTTACAAATGTTCCTTATAAAACGGGTAATGGACGTATGAAAATTTGAAAATTCCGCCTTAGAGCTTTACCGTTCGCTTCATAGATGGCGCTATTATGGAAGTGTTTGGCAACTTTTTAACGCACGCACTTTTTATATGAATTTGACCGAGTCTTCCTATCTTTCCTTTATAGTCTTTGACGAAAACGTTTTAGGAGTGTGTGTTACGTCGATAGACTTTCAAATAAAGAAAGAGATGTGAGCACCTGGTCATTGTGCATAAAATTGGCATTGACAAAGGTAGTACTGAATTACTATATTATAATAATTATTCCGAAATTATGTACAAATTCTGGTGAACAGGTAACATTAGAAATGATATAGTCTTATTATACTTAGTCTTATAGAGTCATTTCACTGCAGTATTATAGTATATTACTATACCACCACATGATGTCCTTCAATTATTTATTAGAGCACAAAGAGAAAATTCGGGAAATTGTTTAGATGTGCTTAAGTAAAATGATGTGTAACAGTACAGTGAAACTAAACTTTGAGTATCCCACTGAACAAAAATGGGTGGTGTTCACGAGGGATGGTGTTATTTTCACAGTGCAGTGATTGACATGTAGTAATTGTTCTATATGTAGATTGGGTAAAATTTTACTTTCGACCTTTGTTGTAATATAGCAATACAAAATTAAATAGTAATTTTGTAAATCAAAATGTATGAACGTAATATGCAATTTTGTGTGCGGAAATGAAAATAAAAAAAGTTGCTAAAACAGATTTCTTAAGTAACGAAGTTGTGTACTACGAATGGTACGCCATGTTTGTTATGGTATATTCCGACGTCGGAGAAATGAAAGAACGATAAATTTGTCTAAAGTAAAGTACACTAATCTAACCGGTAAAATTTTACTTTCGACCATTGGAGGAATATATGATTCGTCCTGCCTGCTATCTATGATCACTGGTGGTATGGAGCAAACTACACTATTAAGTTTGTTACTATTGTGCTATTAGTGTAATAGCTTGCATATAGTTGAATTATTCAAACTAGTGCTGGGCAAATACCGCTAATTTCAATACCGGAATTACCGGTAAACAACAATGCCGTTACCGGAATTACCGGTAATTTACCGGTAAAAGACTCGTGAGGTAGTAGTGACGTCCCAAGTTCGAGTCGCCTTTATGACTTAAATCTAAACAAATTTCATCCTACTATGGTGTGTAGTCACAAGTTTTGTAACGTCGTAACTATAAAAATCCTGCGCTCCGAGTCGTTACTCCAACTCTCGTGGAGGGGGTGCGTGTAAGGTCACAGCATTACCTCCTCTCCCTCAGTGCATATTAGGCCTACGCACCAATCCCCCCCTCCCCCTCTCACACCCCACTTCCGTCTCTATGTAAGTGCAATTTCATACAAAGAATATATTTTTCACATAGAAACACAATTTCATAAAAGAAAAATAATTACATGCATCATTTTTACACATTACACAAAAATTCATTTCCAAAATCACCCATTTTTCATTTAGTCAGGACAAAGTTTTTTTGTACAATTGAGGTTTTAAAGGTTTTGTGCGAGATGAATTGACATACGTAGGTCATTTTCATAATGTTTCTTTTTACCAAGTTCCTCTTATATTAGGCTCAGGAACACAGTCTCAACCCTTTGAATTTCTGTCAAAGTTTTTTTCAATTGTTCATAGTTGCCATTTATTTATATTGGAATAACGTTAATTTTGTATTAGCAGGACTCTACGATCCCTATATTTATATTATAGTACCTTTAAATGGACAAAAAACACACGCATATGTTTTATTTTAATTTTTTATTCTGTGCATCCATTTGGATACATGCCCACCGGAACATAGGCTGACTAATCGAATACGTACATTTTGCACTGAACCTCTGCGGGCCGAGATGCGAACAAAACGATCTAGCACGACTGTTAATTTTCATATTCGAATACGTACATTTCGTACTGTGCATCTGTGGGCCGAGAAGGGAGCAGGACGATCTAGCACGTTGAATACGTTCCTGTTAATTTTCATCCTACGTAGGGCCGTCAGTACTGTCACTCAGTACCACCAAGCCGAAACGTGCTTACCGCTCTCTGAGTATTATGGGATAGCTTATCGGTTAACGGAGCCTAAACGGTAGCAGATTTTTTGCTGGTAAGCTACCGTCAAGGTTGTTACCGATAAAACCCGTAACTACCGGTAGCTGCCCACCACTACCGTCATTCAGTACCACCAAGCCGAGACGTGCTTACCGCTCCACGAGTGTTTGGTATAGCTTATCGGTTAACGGAACCTTAACGGTAGCAGAATTATTGCCGGTAAGCTACCGTCAAGGCTGTTACCGATAAAACCGGTAACTTTACCGGTAGCTGCCCACCACTAATTCAAACTATTTTCTTTAAAATGTGTGATTTCAATGTAATTTGACGGTATTCGTAGCTGTGGTGGGTAATTTTGCAAAGGATAGAAACGTAATTCTATGATCAAATTACATGGAAATCACATATCTAATAGGAAATAGGTCAAATAATGCAAACATATACTAAATTTTTATATAAAATTGTGCCTGTCAGTAAAAACCGTCATTGTTTACGTTTGATCGGCGATTAGTAAGACCGCACGTTTCGGCCCGACTTCCTGGAAAAAAATAGGCCCGATTTAATTCCATTCAAAATGCAATATCTCGAGAACTAGGACAGCTAGATGGATAATTCAAATTGCATTATACTCATAGCGACTTTTTGCATCCCATGAGAACTACTTCAGCTCAAATATCAGGAATTTAATTTTCATGTTGCCCTAGCTAAATATAGCCATACAAAAGCTGAGAGAGTGGTTGAAAAGCCCGCCAACGTCTCTCACGACGACAACGACGAGGACCAGCCGGATGATATCTAATTTGCAGGTAATGATTTATTAAACACAGGTTAGTTTAGTTTAGTTTTAGACAAATTTATCGTCCTTTCATTTCTCCGACGTCGCCATCTACTACAACAAACATGGCGTACCATTCGTTGTACACGACTTCGTTATTTACTAAGAAATCTGTTGTAGCAACGTATTTTTATTTTCATTTCCGCACTCAAAATTGCATATTACGTTCATACATTTTAATTTACAAAATTACTATTTAATTTTGTATTGCTATATTCAAACAAAGGTCGAAAGTAAAATTTTACCGTAGATTGTAGTAATTATTCCCTATATAGTAATTGTTTTCCGTAACAGTTATGTAATGGCTACATAAGACAATATATAGGGAACAATTACTACATACCGAACAAACAATTATCATGTGATGGCTACAGTACATAGAATACTTACTACATAGCTACATTACTACACAGCTATTTTCACTATTTTGACAATCTCAAGATAGTGTACTCCAAATTTTTCTTTCCTTTAATCTACTGGTAAGTTCTCACTTCTTTGCATGTATAGCATAGAACTACCATGAATTATTAGCAAGCTACAAATTGTACAGTTAAGGATGAGTAAAATCCCAGAATTGTGCAAGCACCAATATTTAACATGAAATTTACGTTGTCCCATAGCTTCTAACCTAACCTGGCATAAATGAACCTAACATAACCATTCCATAGTCAAAATATACCTTTCTAATGCTGGAAAGAAGAAAGTGGGACATGATGTACTTGAGTGGTACTGGAACAGAACCAACGGATGTGTACTTTAATTATATGTTTATTTTACAAATACATGTTTAACAAATGCGATTTACTCATTTGCTGTTTTGGGATATTTTGCCATGACTATTAGGGCTTTTTTGTAGTAAATTTCTTTTGAAAGTAATATTAGAAGTATCTCTTTAGAGCTAAAGAATATTATTGGCTTTTTTAATGCATATGAAAAAGAAAATTGTTTTTTCCTAATATGCATGCAAGTTAAAACAAAATCCATAAGTGGTTATAAAGAAAACAGTACTGAATAAGGTTTAATTGGTTCAATTTAGCCAGACATGGAGATGACATCACTGTCACCAGCAGTTTCAAGTAGAAATTTTGACATACATATAAGCAGTCCATCATTAAGTAAAATTTTAGTTGTGTACACCTATGCGAGGGTCTCACTAATTACCGAACAAATTGATAAAAGCCAAACAAACCAACAAAACCCAAACAAGGACGGTTTTTGCTCAATTGCACACTTCTATATATATATGGTTGCATTATTTGAACTATTTTCTTTAAAATGTGTGATTTCCATGTAAATACGATCAAAGAGAAGTTACGTTTTTATCCTCTGCTAAATTACCGACCACAGCTACGATTCGTCCAGCCATATAGATCATCATTTAATTCTTGATACAAGTAAAAGAATGATCTCTAATCACGACCGGGTATTTAAAAATGCCCCCCAAAAATGCCAAATTCCCAGAAATGCCACTCTACAAATTTTCCTGCCAAACATAGTAAAAACATGCCAAAAATGCAAAATTTGGCATTAAAAACGCCAATCTGGCAACCCTGACGCTCAGTGATGATCTGCACTCACAGAACATAGATGGCAGGCTAGCGGTAAATTTGTAACCACCAGTCGATAACTTTGCAGAAGCTAAAAACATAACTTCTCTTTGGTCAAATTATATGAAAATCACACATTTTAAAGAAAAGAGTTGAAATAATTCAACTATATGCAGACTATTACATTAATAACACAACAGTAAGAAACTTAATAGAGTGAAGTTTGATCCATACCACCAATGATCATTGGTGGTATGGATCATATTACATGGAAATCACAAATTTTAAAGAAAATAGTTCAAATAATGCAACCATATATATATAGAAGTGTGCATTTGAGCAAAAACCGTCCTTGTTTGGGTTTTGTTGGTTTGTTCGGCTTTTATCGGTTTTGTTCGGTTTGTTCGGCAATTAGTGAGACCGCCTATGCGATATAGCAATAGAAAATTAATTATGAATTTTGTAAATTATAATTGATGTAATATGCAATTTTCTTGGTGGAAATCAACAACAACAAACATTTGTTAAAACCTGTTTTCTAATAATCAAAGTTTGTTTTGATAGATGCAGAGGTTGAAGAAATGAAAGGATGATAAATTAGTCTATTCTAACCTAACCTAACCTATCTAACCTAACAAACCTATGTAACCTAACCAATGTAATAACTTGGTAACTCAAATTCTAAAGATCATCTGGATCGTCGTTGTCACAGATGCTGACAGCCTGATTATTATTGTACCACGGGTAATTAACAGATGACGGCAGAACCCTGTGTTCTCTCATAAAGTCCAAGAAAGCCCTATTGTCTTTGTAACAGCACTTATTAACATCACCTGGAGTTGGAGAACACCTGGTCCACAACGTGAAAGCCATCGTCTAAGAGTTACTGGACTGGCATGGCATCCGGACTGTATCCTAGCAGCTTCATTCATTTGTAAATTTGCTTGTAGCAAGGTTTTTCGATTTTTATTTCTGCCAAGAAAAATGCATATTACCTTCATGAATTATAATTGACAAAATTAATGTTTAATTTTCTAATGCTATATCATGTAGGCGTGCACAACTAAAATGATACCCACCATTATTTCATTTATTTATTTATTTTTATTGTGTTTTACTTTTTTCAGTTTTACCAATGCCATAGCTCAGTAGCCATGTTGGGTGAGGATGAGATGTATGGAGGTGGTAAAAGGGGCTTTGGGGAAGAGGGATGGATGTTGAGGAAGGATGGGAGAGGACAGAAGAGGGGTGAATGGAGAATGGTTGTGTATGGATGATGTTGTGATCCATGAGGTAGAATGGGTGGGGGTGGCAGGAGAGGGAGTATGTGTAAGAAAAATTTGACACAGCCCAAAGGGATTTCTCCCTATCTTCTCCTTTTCTGCATTAGGGGACGGAGAGGGGGGGTCGCTGATTTTGATGAAGCAGCCTTGCTGTGGATGTGATATGCCTTGTGACACTGCTTATGACCCAGGGCAGTGGACAAGATGCAGGGATGACCTGTCATCCATGAGGTGCCAAGATAAGAGGGAGGGAAGGAGGTGGAGTATGATAAGGATGGAATGGGTGGGAGTGGTTTTTATGCCTTTGTTTTTTGGCTACCTCCCTTGTAAGGGGGAAAAAAGCCTTTGGTATATGTATGTATATACATTTATATATATATATATGTATTAATTTTATTTTTATTTTTATTTTATTTTTTTATTTTATTTTCTTTTCTTTTCTTTCTCCAAGACATAACTATCCAGTACCATTATATACATTTTTGTTGGAAAATATGCACCAATACTCTTCAATAAGTTGCCTGAAGATGTTAAGAATAGTAAAAATCAAGAGATTTTCAAGAAAATTTAGAAAATACACTCTTCTGCTGCATCTTATGACATATTTGTACATGATGCAGTCATTACAGATGCATTTAGAGTCTAAGAATTCAATAAAAGTGGGCCACAGAGAGTGTTGTATTTACAGCTGTGTAGGGCCCTGAAGAGGAACCAAAGGTAAAAGTAAAGCCATTGATTTAATGGATTTCAGAGACAACAGATGAAATCCAGTTACTCAAGCTAAATTTCTGTCAAATGCAGGTAATACTTTGTATGTAGTGCGAGTACAGTAAACCCTCCCTATACCAAACCTCAATACACCAAATTTTGGCTCTATTGATCCTAATGAAGACCATTCATCTGATAATGAACACAGTTGGTATATGATGTCCAAGATTTGGTATGGATGGCATGAATATGGGAAATTGAAATACCTATGTACGTAGAGTACATACTTCCAGCCATAACAACCAAACCTTCCCCCCAATTAGTTTAATATGTAGAGGGTTGGATCAGTTGTAGAACCCCCCACCCCCCACCCCCATGTGTTAGCATTGGAGATTGTACAGTTGAGTGTTCCTGTGGTGGACATTTTTCAGTTGATTATAGCTCATGATACATAACCTAACATTTTAAAGTTAATTATGGCTCATGATACTTAACCTGACCTGACTTAACCTAACCAAACCTAAACTAGCCTATGTTAGGGTGGAGAATCCACAGTTGATCAATGTGTCGGGGGAATCTACACTTGATTGCAGAATGGGGTGGAGAGTCTACAGTTGATCAGTGTGGTGGGAAATTATACAGGGTGTCCATAAAGTCTGGGTACATGGTAAAAAATACATAATTCTTAAAACAAAACAATTTTATTCAATTTTAATGTTGATAAATAATGTTTTCAACATGATTTCCATCATTTTCAATGCATAATTTGATGCGTTTTACAAAATTCAGGTGGACTCGATGAAATAGGCTCTCATTGCCGTCGATTTCAGCACACTGACTGGTAATGCATTCTGTCATATGGTTTAAATCAGTAATCTTCATCGAGTACACCTTCTCTTTTGGCATGCCTCAGAAAAAGAAGTCAAGGGGAGAAAGGTCTGGTGAATGAGGGGCCACTCCACATGACCTCTTCTTCCAATCTAGTGAGGAAAAATAATAAAAATAAATAGTAAAATCTATGTATCCAAACTTTATGGACACCCTGTATAATTGATTTGGAGGGTTGGATAGTGTGTACCAAGCTTCCATCTTATAAATGAACCCAAAGTTTGATATGTGCAGAAAATTCAATATAATAAAACCTTCAGATATACAGTATTATACTCATACTTTTGGCTATAATGACAAAGCCCTTTTCCCAATTAGTTTGATATATTGAGGGTTTACTGTACTTAGAATTCCATATTTATGCCTACTTGGCATTGAAAAGATTCTTTGGAGTTCATTTTGTCAGCAAAGGTTGTTTGTGTAGACTGTTCATAATTTTTGTGAAACTATTGCATATCTACGTCTTTTGTTATTTACAGGTTAAGTACAAGGAAAAGAAGGAAGGGATAGATAAAATGTGATTTAAAAGTCATTATTTTCTCTGTTGTTAGGGTGCAGTGTATAACTAGGGGGAACAATGACAGTACTGAATGTCCTAGGACCATCACAGCGAAAGGTTGGACTTGTGGTCAACAGCTTTGAAGATTTGCAAAAACAATGTCGAAAGAAGTTCAACTTAGAGGTAAAAGATTTAAATTTTCTTGGCTTGTATGGATTTAGTGTAAGGATTTTTTTTTAATGGTTGCTACCTTTAAATATATTTAGAAAGTACACTGTACATTTTTCCAATGCATCTGTTTTTGCTAACCAAGACTACTACTTGCCCTGGCTGATTGTACACAAAGAGGAAAGGTGATGGATTTGGATGCATCAAATTGTGTCCAGGTATAGCCTACCTCTTGTGTCTTGTATGTTTGATTAGTATTCACTAATTTCTTTCATGAATTTTTTTTTCTATTTGCAATGGTAGAACAGTTGCTAAAACTTGATTGAATATATATACATGCATATCTAAAGCCCTTTCTCCCTTATAAGAGAAGTGGCCAAGTCACAGCTCATACCTATAATATACACATTAAAACCATGTTATCTCCTCCCATCTCAGAACATTGTGAATGATCAGTCATCTCTTTTCCTTGCCACACTGCTTGGCAATGTAGTGAGACAGCTTCCACAACAAGGCCCAACACCCAGCACTGATTTAACCTCTTCACTCCGGGGCACATCGCACGTCTGGCAGCATTAGCTGCCCGACGTGCGATGTTGCGTCATAATAATCACATTATAAAAAATAAAGTCAGTGCTCAGTCGTTCGTTCTCTTTCACCCATGAATTTTGATAACCATAGAAAATATGATGAAGCCAGTTTAGAGAGAATGGAGGTTACATAGGTACGACTACAATAAATATAATCAAGACGCCGACGTCGGCATCATCGCATACCCACTTGCTCCTCATGACGCTTACGTAGGCGTCACCGTATGGAAGTGGTCCTATCTGCATCATTATATGGTGTCTTGCCCTAATTTGTTTTGCCATTGGGACTATAAATATCTATAGAGTTTTGGAAAGTACTGGGTATTTCTCTTTTTGTGAATTAGCTTTTTCAAATGAGGTCATAAAAATAATAACAGTGACCAATTTCCAGAGTACCAGACTCAACAATACTTGCTGACATGGTCAGGATATATTTCTATTCATGTTGTCCTACAAATCTATATATTATAATAATTTTTGGAGAGAGTGAGTGGTTTGAGGTAAAGGTGGGACTTCGACAGGAATGTGTTATGTTGCCCTGGCTGTTCAATTTATACATGGATGGGGTGGTGTGAGAGGTGAATGCAAGGGTAGGGGGTCAGGGATTGGAGATAGTTAAAGAAAATGGAGAAAAGTGGGAGATAAGCCAGTTGTTGTTTCTTGACAACACCGCACTTGTAGCAGGATCAGAGGAGGGATTGAGGAAGTTAGTGACAGAGTTTGGGAAGGTGTGTGAAAGAAGGAAGTTGAAGATAAATGTTTGTAAAAGTAAGGTGATGAGATGTACAAGGGGAGAAAGTGGCAGCAGACTGGAAGTGAATATTAAGGGAGAGAGACTGGAGGAAGTGGATAGTTTTAGATACTTGGGTGCAAATGTGGCTGGAAAGAGAGGAGTGGGGGTAGAGGTATAATGTAGATTGAGAGAAGCAAGTAAATACTTTGGGGGATTAAAAAGTGAAATGAGAAATAGACATTTGGGAATGGATGCTAAGAGGAGATTGTATGAAGGAGTGATTGTGCCGACAGCACTGTACGGGGCAGAAACATAGAACATAAGAGAGGAAGAGAGAAGGAGTTTGAATGTGTTTGAGATGAGGTGCCTGAGAAGTATGATAGGGGATACTAGGCTAAATAGAGTGAGAAATGAGGAGGTGAGGAGGAGAACAGGGGTAGAAAGGAGTTGGGAGATAGGGTTGATGAAAGGGTATTGGGATGGTTTGGACACATGGAAAGAATGAGTGAAGAAAGATTAGTAAAAGAGGTGTGGAAGGAGTGAACATGAGGGGGCAACCGAGGATGAGATGGACGGATGGGGTAAAAGGGGCATTGGGAAAGAGGGGAATGTCTGTTGAAGAAGGAAGGGAGAGGACAGAAGATAGGGGTGAATGGAGAATGGTTGCGTATGGATGATGTTGTGATGCATGATGGGGGATGGGGTGAGGGAGTATGGATGAGAAATAAATTGATGCAGCCCGAAGGGATTTCTCCCTGTCTTCTCCTTTTCTGCATGAGGGGATGCCAAATTAATGAAGCAGCCTTGCTGTGGATGTGCTATGTCTTGCGACACTGCTTCTGACCCAGGGCAGTGGACAGGATGCAAGGATGACCCGTCATCCAGGAGGTGCCAAGATAAGAGGGAGAGAAGAGGGTAGAGGGGAGTGGAGTATGTAGGGGATAGAATGGGTGGTAGAGGTTTTTATGCCTTTGTCTTTTGGCTACCTCCCTTATAAGGGGGAAAAAAGCCTTTGATATATGTATGTATGTGTGCATGCAATTTCCTTTATATTGTTTTTCAGAGAAAAGAGTTCTTTATTACTCTTGATGATGACACAGAAATTGATGAGGACTATTTTGAAATCTTGAGTGACAACACGATATTAAAGATAGTAGACCCAATGGTACCTTCAGCTTCTGGGCTTGCACAAAAACTTGCAAAATTTCTGGAGTTGTGTATACTACAGCAACCTAGACTTCACAGCCAGGTGCAGGAGTTAATCCTCGAGGAACCAACTTCAGATCTACTACACAAAGTCTTGGCGCTAGTTCCCAAAAATGAGAAGAACATGTGCAGCACTCGTGCAGATGATTTTAAATGGTTTGAAGGTTTGCTTTTTCATTATTTATTTGTATACTGCTTCCTCATAGTATATTTGAAGAAAGAAAATAAGGATATATTGTATATTTTTTAATTATTGTAATTAGATCCAAGTGTTAAATGAACTAAATGTTAAATTAATTTGCTTCAGGAAAGGTACACCATATCTTCATTGCTTAATGAGTTGACTTAAAATGTATATATATCGATTTTAATGTTATGTATTATTTTATTTTTATATATATATATATATATATATATATTTTTTTTTTTTTTCTTCATTTTTATATGTTGTCAAGTAAAAAATTTCAGTTTCCAATACAGAAGAATGCTGATCACTTTTAACTTACTAATGCTCCATCCTTCTGCCCTTCTAATATCTTTCTCACTATCTCGTTCATTCCATTTCCTGAACACAATGTATACCTTAAAGATAGAAATATAGAAGTGCTGATCATGAGTGGTAAAATAAAATTAAAAGAATGGCTTTTTATGAGAATTCTAAATTTTTAAGTTTTTTGTCTACCAATGTAATTAATAAATGAGGCATAGACTGAATTTGATGTTTATAAAACAATTTGAAAAGTCAGAACTATGAAGAGATGTTTTTTTATTTTGTTAGGATTGAACACCAAGTACCGTACAAAAGAAGCAGTGATGAGAAATAGTGCAGAGTCTCGGATGCGAGGATACTATGAGAGAATTAAGAAGGAATTCCAGTATGATCCTGAAAATGAAAGGACGCTTAGAGTACTCCAGCATTTCAAAGATAAACTTAAAAAAAGCAGGTATGTTTTAATTAAACTGGTTTTTGTCAATTTTATTATCTTGAATACAGTTGTTCACCAAGTAACATGGATATAAATCCTGCATCTTTCTTAAAGTCATGAATCAAAAGAAATCATTTATTTCAGTTAAAAGGTTAACAAAATAGCAATTTAGTCCACCTGATCGGAGGAGGGATTGAGGAAGTTGGTGACAGAGTTTGGGAGTGTGTGTGAAAGAGGGAAGTTGAAGATAAATGTGGGTAAAAGTAAGATGATGAGATGTACAAGGGGTGAAAGTGGCAGTAGACTGGACGTGAGCATTAAGGGAGATCGACTGGAGGAAGTGGATAGTTTTAGGTACTTGGGTGCAAATGTGGCAGAAAAAGCTGGAGTACAGGTGGAGGTAGAATGTAGATTTAGAGAAGCAAGTAAATGCCTTGGTGGATTAAAAAGTGTAATGAGGAATAGACATTTGGGAATGGATGCTAAGAGGAGACTGTATGAAGGAGTGATTGTGCCAACAGCACTGTATGGGAGCAGAAACATGGAACATAGGAGAGGAAGAGAGAAGGAGTTTGAATGTGTTTGAGATGAGGTGTCTGAGAAGTATGATGGGGGTTACTAGGCTAGATAGAGTGAGAAATGAGGAGGAGAACAGGGGTGGAAAGGGAGTTGGGAGATAGGGTTGATGAAAGAGTAGGATGGTTTGGACACATGGAAAGAATGAGTGAAGAAAGACTAGTAAAAGAGGTATGGAAGGCAGATGTGGAGGGAGTGAACATGAGGGGACATCCTAGGATGAGATGGATGGCTGGGGTGAAGGGGGCTTTGGGGAAGAGGGGAATGTCTGTTGAGGAAGGACGGGAGAGGACAGAAGACAGGGGTGAATGGAGAATGGTTGTATATGGATGATGTTGTGATGCATGAGGTGGAATGGGTGGGGGTATGGGGGGCGAGGTAGTATGTGTGAGCAAAATTTGACACAGCCCAAAGGGATTTCTCCCCATCTTCTCCTTTTATGTACAGGGATGAAGAGGGGGGGTCACCAATTTAATGAAGCAGCCTTGCTGTGAATGTGCTGTGACTTGCGACACTGCTTCTGACCCAGGGCAGTGGACAAGGTGCAGGGATGACCTGTCACCCAGGAGGTGCTAAAATAAGAGGGAGGGTGGAGGGGAGTGGAGTGTATTTAGGGATGGAATGGGTGGGAATGATTTTATGCCTTTTTCTTTTTGGCTACCTCCCTTGTAAGGGGGGAAAAGCCTTGGTATATGTATGTATTATAAGGTGGAAGAGGCTTTTGGTATATAGATAGAAGAACACCCAAGTTTACTTAGACAATCTAGAACAGGGGTGACCAACCTTTTGTGAGATATGATCTACTTTTTCTACAATTACCCTGATGCAATCTACCAACCTAAGATTCAGACATATTCCATTAATGTAACTGTAACATCTTTCTTCCACTCAAGGTATGAGAGAGAGAGAATATTTTTGCAGTACCTGGATGCCTGCTAAAAGCTAGCAATCACCAACTGCAGCCATAACTACACCAAGTTAGCAGACAGCATGCAGTGCCAATCATCTCATTGATTAATAATGTAAGTGTGTGCTTTGTAATGGCATTTCAACAATTATATCATAATTGCAGCAGTGTAACAGTTACATACATATACCAAGGCTTTTTCCCCCTTACAAGGGTGGTAGCCAAAAAGGAAAAGGCATAGAATCATTCCCACCCATTCCATCCCTGAATACACTCCACACCCCTCCACCCTCCCTCTTATTGGGAGGTGCTAAGATATGAGGGAGGGTGGAGGGGTGTGGAGTGTATTCAGGGATGGAATGGGTGGGAATGATTTTATGCCTTTTCCTTTTTGGCTACCTCCCTTGTAAGGGGGAAAAAGCCTTGGTATATGTATGTAACTGTTACACTGCTGCAATTATGATGTAATTGTTGAAATGCCATTACAAAGCACACACTTACATTATTAATGAGATGATTGGCACTGCATGCTGTCTGCTAACTTGGTGTAGTTATGGCTGCAGTTGGTGATTGCTAGCTTTAAGCAGGCATTGGTGTTGATCTGATAATTTTGATCAGTATTTGGACTTGATATATCTCAGGTGTTGAAAATGTTGATTCTCAAAGGTTGGTTAAACCAAAACAACCTGTTAGGTACATGGAACATTTTCTGACATCAGGATTCTTTTCTTCACTGAGAAGGTTCCAGAAACTGCCTCCTGTTGCCATGGATTTTATCTGAATATCGTTTTGCAGTTTCAAAATCTCATTTTCAACTTAACCACTTCCATACGGTGACGCCTACGTAGGCGGCATGAGGAGCAAGTGGGTACTCGATGATGCCGACGTCGCCATCTTGATTATATTTATTGTAGTTGTCCCTGTGTAACTTTCATTCTCTCTAAACTGGCTTCATCATATTTTCTATGGTTATCAAAATACACGGGTGAAAGAGAACGAATGATTGAGCACTGACTTTATTTTTTGTAATGCGATTATTATGACGCAACATCGCACGTCGGGCAGCTAATGCTGCCAGACGTGCAATGTGCCCCGGAGTGAAGAGGTTAAGATGTATCTGTGTTTAATAATGTAGCCTTTCTAGATGCAATATCTTCAGCATCTGTGTCTTTACACATGTATGTTGCAACAGGTTCCATTGCTACCATATCTTGAAAATGCCTCTCAAAATGTGAGACAAGGTTTTGTACATGCTCAGTATAGTGACCAGATTGTTTACTTTGATTTTCCAGTTCTGACATCATATTTCTGAAATTTCTCAGTACATGTTGCTGTAGCTATGAAGACGCAAGTTGTTGTTGTTGTTGTTGTCGTTCCCTAGACTGTCTGTCCAAGCAGTCCCGTCTCCCCAAGGAATGCCATAGCCATACATACATACATATACCAAGGCTTTTTCCCCCTTCCAAGGGAGGTAGCCAAAAAGGGAAAGGCATAAAAACACTCCCACCCATTTCATCTCTAAATACACTCCACACCCCTCCCACCCTTCCTCTCATCTGAGCACCTCCTGGATGACGGGTCATCCCTGCACCCTTCCCACCGCCCTGGGTCAGAAGCAGTGTCGCAAGACACAGTACATCCACAGCGAGGCCGCTTCATTTAATCGGCGACCCCCCCTCTCCGTCCCCCTTTGCATATAAGGCGAGGACGGGGAGAAATCCCTTCGGGCTGCGTCAAAATTTACTCACACATACTACCCCACCCCCCACTTCCCCGCCCATTCCTCCTCATGCAGTCACAACATCATCCATATACAACCATTCTCCACTCACCTCTGTCTTCCGTCCTCTCCCTTCCTTCCTCAACAGACATTCCCCTCTTCCCCAAAGCCCCCTTCACCCCATCCATCTACCTCATCCTAGGACGTCCCCTCATGTTCACTCCCTCCACATCTGCCTTCCATACCTCTTTTACTAGTCTTTCTTCACTCATTCTTTCCATGTGTCCAAACCATCCTAATATTCTTTCATCAACCCTATCTCCCAAATTCTTTTTCACCCCTGTTCTCCTCCTCACCTCCTCATTTCTCACTCTATCTAGCCTAGTAACCCCCACCATACTTCTCAGACACCTCATCTCAAACACATTCAAACTCCTTCTCTCTTCTTCTCTTATGTTCCACGTTTCTGCCCCATACAGTGCTGTTGGCACAATCACTCCTTCATACAGTCTCCTCTTCGCATCCATTCCCAAATGTCTATTCCTCATTACACTCTTTAAACCACCAAGGCATTTACTCGCTTCTCTCAATCTACATTCTACCTCCACCTTCACTCCACCTTTTCCTGCTACACTTGCACAAAGCCTTTATAGAGCGTATGTTTTGTTTTTGTCGTTCCCTAGACTGTCTGTCCGAGCAGTCCTGTCTCCCCAAGGAATGCCACAGCCAAAAGTGGGTTTTCCCACAAATCCTTTATAGAGTGTATGTTGTGTTGTTTGCGTGCATGATTGTGTATAATGCAGTCTTCCATTATGTGTTGTATGGTATGGGGTGAAGTGGTACATCCTGGGCAGCTGTTCACAATGTAGTCATCCAGCCTCTTCTGGTAGCTTAGAAGTGCTGGGTGGTGGCCGCACCGCAGTCTGGCCAGGTGGACTCTGTCCTTTCGTGGGAGAGAGGATTCAGAAAGGTGGATATCAGGGGGTCTGGCATGCAGCAGTGTGTTGTCTTTCAGTGTGTTAATGGAGCAGTCAGTGATATGATTATGAATATGTTTCCGGAGGCTGGTATTTGGTGGTTGTGGAGGAAGAGAAGAGAGTATCTGTGTGTGATAAAGGTCTTTGGGTGTTGTTTTAATGTTTCTTGGTGTGTGTGGGTGTTCTGCTATGTAGTGTAGCGGGTGTGATGTGTTTGTGGTGGCTGCGGCAAGTGTTTGTGTGCCTCTCATATCGAGGTGGTCCTTGACTTTGAGGACTTTTGTTTCATGGTGTAAATGGTCTGTAGGTGTTGTATTTGTGCAGCCTATAATTGTTTTTAGGGCTTTGTTTTGTATGATTTGAAGGGTGTTGTGGTGTGTCTCACTGAGATTAGGAGACCATGCAGGACTCGCATAATTCATCACTGAGTGTATGCATTGTTTGTATATTGTTGTATTAGTTTCTTTGTTTTGTCCAAATGCTGTTCCAGTGATTGACTTAAGTGCATTAAGTCTAGGTGTGCATTTGTCTTTTATGTTTGTGATGTGTTGTTTGAAAGACATGGATGTATCATATGTTACACCAAGAATTTTCAGTGTCTTTGTGTGTGGTATTAAGAGTGTTGTTGATGTAGAGATGAAGTATGTATTTGTGTTCTTTTGTCCAGTTTGTGAGAAGTGTTGCTGTAGATTTGGTTGGAGCTATATTGAGTCTGTTTGTGATGAACCATGTGTTGAGTGTATCAAGGTATGGCTGGATTATTTCTGTAGCTTTGTCTGTGTTACGATGTGTGCATGTGATTGTTATGTCATCTGCGTAGGAAGAGATTTGTATTTCTGAGGTGTCTGGTGTGGGTAAGTCATGCATGTATAGATTAAAGAGCGTGGGGGATAGAACAGAGCCCTGTGGTACTCCATTCTTAATGTTTCTGATGTGCGATGATTGGCCATTATATGACACATAAGCATTCCTACCTGCCAGATAATTGGCCAGCCATCTTTTGGTGTTATTGTGCATGTCTGTGTTATATATTTTATTTGTTAGGTTGTGGTGGGGTATAGCATCAAAAGCTTTACTAATGTCTAATGTTATAAGAAGTGTTCTGTGGTGGGGGCTATCTGAATTGATACCATCTAAAATTCTTTGTGTGAGGTTTATCAGAAGAGTGTTTGTGGAGTGTAGTGGCCTAAAACCGTGTTGTGAGTGAGCAAATGGAATGTGTGGTGTGACAAGTTGAAGTATTAGGTGTTCAATGACTTTAGAGGGGGTTCAGTGAAGTGTGATTGGGCGGTGCAATGTTGGGATTGTTGGGTCTTTGTTCGGTTTTGGAAAGGTGATTATTTTACCATGCTTCCGGATGTCGGCTATAGTGTTGTGTGAATAGCTGTGGTTTGCAATGTTTGTGAGTGCATGTATAGCTTGTGGTCCAATGTGTTTTAGGTGGACGTTACTTATGTTATCAGGGCCACAGGCAGATGAGTGCTTGAGATTATGTAATATGTGTTTTGTCTGACTGTCTATGAAGGGTGTATAGTCTGAGTCTGTGAGAAAGTCTTTCTTACGTCGAATAGTGCGTCGGTTGTCAGGGTGAGAAGTGAGATGGCTTGTCTGTGCAAAATGATTTATGAGTGTGTTTGCTTGTTGTCTGTTTGAGGGTAGATTGTCTTTTGTTGTGATTATTGCTGCATGAGATCGTGTTGTGTTACTGTTGGATAGTGTAATGCTGTTGAGTGTTTTGTACAATTTGCTGGTGTTTGTTTTGTGATCAAGTGTATTGATAAAGTTTTGCCAATTTTGTGTTTTTTGTTCGTGTATTTTATTGGCAATCACAGTATTTAGTGTTTGTATTTGGTCTGCTGTGTTTTGAGGGATAGGTGTGGGGGTATTATGTTTAAGTGTGTCTCGTTGTCTGATGAGGCCTTGGATTTCTGGTGTGAAGTTGGGGTTGTGTGATTTTCTGTTGCCTCTAGGGATGTATCTCTTGTCTGCGTTTTGTATGATTGTATTAAAAGTGTGCAAAGCATTGTTAATGTTTGTGATTGGTGTACTGTGAAGTGTTTCAAAATGTTGTTCTGTCTCTTCAGTAAAAGCTTCCCAGTTAGCTCTCTTGTAATTGGTGTATGTGTGTCTGTGGCCAACTGGGGTACATCTTGTTTTGGTGGTGATGATAATTGGAAGGTGGTCAGAACCAAGGGTTCCGACCACTCTCCATGATGTTGTTGGGGTTAGGCAGGGGGAGCAAAAGGTGATATCAGGAGAGGAGGGAGTGTAGAGGGCTTGGTGTGGGATATGTGTATAATTATGTGTGTTGTTCATGATAGTCAATGAGTCCAACTGAGTCTGTATATCAAGCCCTCTGTCTGTGTCAGGGTTGTCAACATACCAGGCAGACGACTTGGCGTTGAAGTCACCACCCATGATCAGGTTGGGGATTGAGGCTAGTTGGCTAAAATGAGGCCTGAAGGTGTCTGGAACTGTGGGGGATGATTGGGGGGGAATGTACATGTTAACTATTGTCAGTGTTGTTGTTGTTGTCGTTCCCTAGACTGTCTGTCCGAGCAGTCCCGTCTCCCCAAGGAATGCCATAGCCGAAACTGGGTTTTCCCACAAATCCTTTATAGAGCGTATGTTGTGTTGTTTGCGTGCATGATTGTGTATAATGCAGTCTTCCATTATGTGTTGTATGGTATGGGGTGAAGTGTTACATCCTGGGCAGCTGTTCACAATGCGGTCATCCAGCCTCTTCTGGTAGCTTAGAAGTGCTGGGTGGTGACCGCACCATAGTCTGGCCAAGTGGACTCTGTCCTTTTGTGGGAGAAAGGATTCAGAAGGGTGGATATCAGGGGGTCTGGCATGCAGCAGTGTGTTAATGGAGCGGTGAGTGATATGATTATGAATATGTTTCCGGAGGCTGGTATTTGGTGGTTGTGGAGGAAGAGAAGAGAGTATCTGTGCGTGATAAAGGTCTTTGGGTGTTGTTTTAATGTTTCTTGGTGTGTGTGGGTGTTCTGCTATGTAGTGTAGCGGGTGTAATGTGTTTGTGGTGGCTGCGGCAAGTGTTTGTGTGCCTCTCATATCGAGGTGGTCCTTGATTTTGAGGACTTTTGTTTCGTGGTGTAAATGGTCTGTAGGTGTTGTATTTGTGCAGCCTGTAATTGTTTTTAGGGCTTTGTTTTGTATGATTTGAAGGGTGTTGTGGTGTGTCTCACTGAGATTAGGAGCCCATGCAGGACTTGCATAATTCAACACTGAGCGTATGCATTGTTTGTATATTGTTATATTAGTTTCTTTGTTTTGTCCAAATGTTGTTCCAGTGATTGACTTAAGTGCGTTAAGTCTGGGTGTGCATTTGTTTTTTATGTTTGTGATGTGTTGTTTGAAAGACATGGATGTATCGTATGTTACACCAAGAATTTTTTGTGTGTTTGTGTGTGGTATTAGAGTGTTGTTGATGTAGAGATGAGGTATGTATTTGTGTTCTTTTGTCCAGTTTGTGAGAAGTGTTGCTGTAGATTTGGTTGGAGCTATATTGAGTCTGTTTGTGATGAACCATGTGTTGAGTGTATCAAGGTATGGCTGGATTATTTCTGCAGCTTTGTCTGTGTTACGATGTGTGCATGTGATTGTTATGTCGTCTGCGTAGGAAGAGATTTGTATTTCTGAGGTGTCTGGCGTGGGTAAGTCATGCATGTATAGATTAAATAGTGTGGGGGATAGAACTGAGCCCTGTGGTACTCCGTTCTTAATGTTTCTGATGTGCGATGATTGGCCATTATATGACACATAAGCATTCCTACCTGCCAGATAATTGGCCAGCCATCTTTTGGTGTTATTGTGCATGTCTGTGTTATATATTTTATTTGTTAGGTTGTGGCGGGGGATAGCATCAAAAGCTTTACTAATGTCTAATGTTATAAGAAGTGTTCTTTGGTGGGGCCTATCTGAATTGATGCCATCTAAAATTCTTTGTGTGAGGTTTATCAGAAGAGTGTTTGTGGAGTGTAGTGGCCTAAATCCGTGTTGTGAGTGAGCAAGGGGAATATGTGGTGTGACAAGTTTAAGTATTAGGTGTTCAATGACTTTAGAGGGGGTGCAGAGAAGTGTGATTGGGCGGTGCGATGTTGGGATTGTTGGGTCTTTGTTCGGTTTTGGAATGGTGATTATTTTGCCATGCTTCCAGATGTCGGCTATAGTGTTGTGTGAATAGCTGTAGTTTGCAATGTTTGTGAGTGCGTGTATACCTTGTGGTCCAATGTGTTTTAGGTGGATGTTGCTTATGTTATCAGGGCCACAGGCAGACGAGTGCTTGAGACTATGTATTATGAGTTTTGTCTGACTGTCTATGAAGGGTATATAGTCTGAGTCTGTGGGAAAGTCTTTCTTACGTCGAATGGTGCGTCGGTTGTCAGGGTGAGAAGTGAGATGGCTTGTCTGCAAAATGACGTATGAGTGCGTTTGCTTGTTGTCTGTTTGAGGGTAGATTATCTGTTGTTGTGATTATTGCTGCGTGAGAGCGTGTAGTGTTACTGTTGGATAGTGTAATGCTGTTGAGTGTTTTGTACAATTTGCTGGTGTTTGTTTTGTGATCAAGTGTATTGATAAAGTTTTGCCAATTTTGTGTTTTTTGTTCATGTATTTTATTGGCAATTACAGTGTTTAGTGTTTGTATTTGGTCTGCTATGTTTTGAGGGATAGGTGTGGGGGTACCGTGTTTAAGTGTGTCACGTTGTCTGATGAGGCTTTGGATTTCTGGTGTGAAGTTGGGGTTGTGTGATTTTCTGTTGCCTCTAGGGATGTATCTCTTGTCTGCGTTTTGTATGATTGTATTAAAAGTGTGCACAGCATTGTTTATGTTTGTGATTGGTGTACTGTTAAGTGTTTCAAAATGATGTTCTCTCTCTTCAATAAAAGCTTCCCAGTTAGCTCTCTTGTAATTGGTGTATGTGTGTCTGTGGCCAACTGGGGTGCATCTTGTTTTGGTGGTGATGATGATTGGAAGGTGGTCAGAGCCAAGGGTTCCAACCACTCTCCATGATGTTGTTGGGGTTAGGCAGGGGGAGCAAAAGGTGATATCAGGAGAGGAGGGAGTGTAGAGGGCTTGGTGTGGGATATGTGTATGATTATGTGTGTTGTTCATGATAGTCAATGACTCAAACTGAGTCTGTATATCAAGCCCTCTGTCTGTGTCAGGGTTGTCGACATACCAGGCCGACTTGGCGTTGAAGTCTCCACCCATGATCAGGTTGGGGATTGAGGCTAGTTGGCTAAAATGAGGCCTGAAGGTGTCTGGAACTGTGGGGGATGATTTGGGGGGAATGTACTTGTTATCTATTGTCAGTGTTGATTTGTTGCCTGTGCGTTTTCGAATGGATTGGATTTCTGTTGTGTTATCTGGGGTAGAGAGGAGAATTTTGGTTGTGGCACTTGTGTCCACAAAACAGATGGAGTGGTGGATCAGGGTGATGAGTCCACCGCCATAGCAGTCAGTTTGTCTTGTCTGATGGTGGTGTAATTATGAAATGATGGTGTTTTGTGTGAGTGTCTTAGTTTTGTTTCTTGTAAAATCGCAATGTGTATGTTGTGTTGTTTAAGAAAGTGTTCAAGTTCATGTTTTTTTGTGTTAATACCGTCAATGTTGTGTTGTAATATGTTGATGTTGTGTGTTTTGTATGTGTTGTATGTTGCCATTTGGGGTTGAGGTTGGGGTGGTAGTGGGGAAGGTGTAGGATCTGGGTCAGAGGGGGGGAAAGGAGAGATCGGGGACAAAGGAAGGGGAGTACTAATCGGGGGTAAGGGCAGAGGGAAATTGGGAGTGGGTGAGGGTGCTGGCTGTGGTTGGGGAGGTGGGAGTGGGGTTACTGGAGGGCAGGTAGAACATGTCCAAGTGTTTGTGTATTGGTTTGTGTCAGCAAGTGTTGTACAAGTGAGGTGGGCCCAGTTTTTGCACATATTACACTGAACTGAGCCCTTTGTCTGTCTGCTCGAAGTAATGGGTTTAGAGCATGTTGGGCATGTGTATTTTGTGGTGGGCCCAGGATTGCTCTCTACATCTCCAGCTAAAAGTAGAAGAAGAGGGGTGATCGCCGGAAAATCACCCCTCAATGCAGAAAAAACGTAATATTGCATGATGAGAAAAAGGATTGTGGTACTCCCCAAGGTAGGTGTAGCTCCTCTTGGGGATCGGTGCCACCTGCGTAGAGCCGGTGGCCAGGGGTGGTTGCTGCCGTTTGACCCCAACTCTTGGGGTTGGGGGTGGTCCCACGACGTAGACTCTGCAGCTCCAGGACCTGTTGTTGTTGTTGTTGTTGTTGTCGTCGTTCCCTAGACTGTCTGTCCAAGCAGTCCCGTCTCCCCAAGGAATGCCATAGCCGAAACTGGGTTTTTCCACAAATCCTTTATAGAGCGAAGGTTGTGTTGTTTGCGTGCATGATTGTGTATAATGCAGTCTTCCATTATGTGTTGTATGGTATGGGGTGAAGTGTTACATCCTGGGCAGCTGTTCACAACGCGGTCATCCAGCCTCTTCTGGTAGTTTAGAAGTGCTGGGTGGTGACCGCACCGCAGTCTGGCCAAGTGGACTCTGTCCTTTCGTGGGAGAAAGGATTCAGAAGGGTGGATATCAGGGGGTCTGGCATGCAGCAGTGTGTTGTCTTTCAGTGTGTTAATGGAGCGGTGAGTGATATGATTATGAATATGTTTCCGGAGGCTGGTATTTGGTGGTTGTGGAGGAAGAGGAGAGTATCTGTGCGTGATAAAGGTCTTTGGGTGTTGTTTTAATGTTTTTTGGTGTGTGTGGGTGTTCTGCTATGTAGTGTAGCGGGTGTAATGTGTTTGTGGTGGCTGCGGCAAGTGTTTGTGTGCCTCTCATGTTGAGGTGGTCCTTGACTTTGAGGACTTTTGTTTCATGGTGTAAATAGTCTGTAGGTGTTGTATTTGTGCAGCCTGTAATTGATTTTAGGGCTTTGTTTTGTATGATTTGAAGGGTGTTGTGGTGTGTCTCACTGAGATTAGGAGCCCATGCAGGACTCGCATAATTCAACACTGAGCGTATGCATTGTTTGTATATTGTTATATTAGTTTCTTTGTTTTGTCCAAATGTTGTTCCAGTGATTGACTTAAGTGCGTTAAGTCTGGGTGTGCATTTGTTTTTTATGTTTGTGATGTGTTGTTTGAAAGACATGGATGTATCGTATGTTACACCAAGAATTTTTTGTGTGTTTGTGTGTGGTATTAGAGTGTTGTTGATGTAGAGATGAGGTATGTATTTGTGTTCTTTTGTCCAGTTTGTGAGAAGTGTTGCTGTAGATTTGGTTGGAGCTATTTTGAGTCTGTTTGTGATGAACCAACTATTGTCAGTGTTGATTTGTTGCCTGTGCGGATTCGAATGGATTGGATTTCTATAGTGTTATCTGTGGTAGGGAGGAGAATTTTGGTTGTGGCACTTGTGTCCACAAAACAGATGGAGTGGTGGATCAGGGTGATGAGTCCACCGCCATTGCCGTCGGTCCGGTCTTGTCTGATGGTGGTGTAATTATTAAATGATGGTGTTTTGTGTGAGTCTTTTAGTTTTGTTTCTTGTATAATTGCAATGTGTATGTTGTGTTGTTTAAGAAAGTGTTCGAGTTCATGTTTTTTCGTGTTAATACCGTCAATGTTGTGTTGTAATATGTTGATGTTGTATGTGTAGTATGTGTTTTGTATGTGTAGTATGTGTTTCCGTTTGGGGTTGAGGTTCAGGTGTTAATGGGGAAGGTATAGGATCTGGGTTAGAGGGGGGGAAAAGAGAGATTGGGGACAAAGGAAGGGGAGTACTGATTAGGGATAAGGGCAAAGGGAAATTGGGAGTGGGTAAGGGTGCTGGCTGTGGTTGGGGAGGTGGGAGTGGGGTTACTGGAGAGCAGGTAGAACATGTCAAGTGTTTGTGTATTGGTTTGTGTCAGCAAGTGTTGTACAAGTGAGGTGGGCCCAGTTTTTGCACATATTACACTGAACTGAGCCCTTTGTCTGTCTGCTTGAAGTAATGGGTTTAGAGCATGTTGGGCATGTGTATTTTGTGGTGGTCCCAGGATTGCTCTCTACATCTCCGACTAAAAGTAGAAGAAGAGGGGTGATCGCCAGAAAATCACCCCTCGGTGCAGAAATAATGTAACATTGCATGTTGAGAAAAAGGATTGTGGTACTCCCTAAGGCAGTCGTAGCTCCTCTTGGGGATCGGTGCCACCTGCGTAGAGCCGGTGGCCAGGGCTGGTTGCCGCCGTTTGGCCCCCAACTCTTGGGGTTGGGGGGTGGTCCCACGACGTAGACGCTGCGGCTCCAGGACCTGAAGACTAGTTGTAGTATCTGCTTGAATGCTGTCACAGTACTAATCAGGTCAACTATGGTTTTGCCTTTTCCTTGGAGCTCTTAAGTTGAGTTCACTCAACATACCAGTTATGTAAACTAGGAATGCTAAATCCAGCAACCATTCTTCATTGTTAATATGGGGGTTATGAGAAGGCCAAAGTTTTAAGGTGAAAAACATGTTTATTTCAGGCAGTAGATCTCTAAGTCTGGAGAATTTACCTCTGCTTAACCACCTGACATCTGTATGCAACAACAGATCAGTGTTCTGCTTCACTTTCTTGTAACTGACTTTGAAACAGTTGCCTCTGAAAACTTCTGGCCCAAAATGAATTATACAATCTTGAAAGAAATGTCCATGACTTTTGTCATATTCAACATTTTATCACGAAGTGCTTGTTGATGAATGACACAGTGATAATTAACCCCTTACCCGGCAACTTTTGTTTGGAAGAAACATTTCATTTTAAGATGAATTTTTTATTTCTCTTTTATATAGTATTTTTCATGCTGAATATAGAAGTAAATTTTATTTTTATCTATTACCAAATTTTACTTGAAATTGTATTTTGAAGATACAATTTCCATCAAAAACAAGATAACTCATCTTCCCTTATATGTTGCCTTTTTCCTAACTTTAGAATCAAAAGTAAAGGGAAATTACACACTTATTTTACTCTTTTTTTATATTTTACCATTGATAATCCAGGATTTCCAGTGAATAGGAAGCAAGGTGGTGGAAGAAGCATGTTTTGTTCCAACACATCATGTCGACACCAATGTCGTAAATCCTCTTCCTCCACTTGAGAGAGAATAGTCATAGTCAGATGAATTTGCACTCTCATCTGATGTATCTAAGCTTCAAGTTGAAGCTTCATATTCATTCTCATCTCCTGAGTTAGACATCTAGGCATAGGGTACGCATACCAATGGAGACGCACTTGCCCTACGAAGACACATTTGACACAAAAAACTTCTACCTGCCGATGGTGAACAGATAGGAGCATAGTTATAGGCTAAAAAAATCACTTAACTATCCCCTCATAATGTGACATAGTCTTACCTTCCTAATCCAAACCGGTACGTGACTTTAGGTTTTCGTAAGGATTCTTTCAAAAAGAGTACTTTTTTTATTTCATATCCTGCAATCATGTACCTATTTGGATTAGGAAGGTAAGACTATGTTACATTATGAGGGGCACATCGCATGTCTGGCAGCATTAGCTGCCCGACATGCGATGTTGCGTCATAATAATCGCATTATAAAAAATAAAGTCAGTACTCAATCGTTTGTTCTCGTTCACCCGTGAATTTTGATAACCATAGAAAATATGATGAAGCCAGTTTAGAGAGAATGGAGGTTACGTAGGTACGACTACAATAAATATAATCAAGACGCCGACGTCGGCATCATCACATACCCACTTGTTCCTCATGACGCCTACGTAGGCGTCACCGTATGGAAGTGGTTAAGTGATTTTTTGAGCCTATAATTATGCTCCTATCTGTTCACCATTGGCAGGTAGAAGTTTTTTTGTGTCAAATGCGTCTGCATAGGGCAAGTGCGTCTC
The DNA here is from genome assembly GCF_046742065.1 of Oratosquilla oratoria. Lineage (NCBI taxonomy): Eukaryota > Metazoa > Arthropoda > Malacostraca > Stomatopoda > Squillidae > Oratosquilla > Oratosquilla oratoria. The sequence goes on along the minus strand of NC_134797.1, from coordinate 12,209,622 downwards.
ATAAGAACATAAGAATAAAGGGGACTGCAAGAGACCATAAGGCCTACACTAGGCAGCTCCATATCCATCACCACTTGTCATCCCCATCCATAAAATTGTCTAATCGTTTTTTAAAACAACTGATAGTTTCAGCGCTTACTACGTGGTTACTAAGTTTATTCCATTCATCGACCACCCTATTAGTAAACCAATTCTTGCCTATTTCCTTCTTAAATCTAAATTTGTCCAGTTTATACCCATTACTGCGAGTCCTGCCCTGTTGTTTTATTATGATGACCTTGTTTGCTTCACCCTTGTTATAGCCTTTGATCCACTTGAACACTTCTATTAGATCACCCTGCACTCTGCGTCTTTCTAGAGAGTGTAAGTTTAGGTGCCTAAGCCTCTCTTCGTAAGGCAAATTTCTGAGTCCTTGTATCATTTTGGTCATTCTTCTTTGTACTGATTCTAGTGAATTTATGTCCATTTTGTAGGAAGGAGACCAAAACTGTACTGCATAGTCAAAGATGGGTCTAACTATCGCTAGATAGAGTTTAATAATTGCCTCTGCACTTCTATTCGTTACCGTCCTAGCAATGAATCCTAATGCTCTGTTAGCTTTATTTCTGGCAGTAATGCACTGCTTCCTGGTTTTAAGGTCCGGACTCACCAGAACTCCCAAGTCCCTCTCGCACTCAGATTTGTCTAAAAACGTGTTATCTAAGTTTGATCTATTTTCGGGGTTGTGTAGCCCTACGTTTAACACGCTACACTTAGAGATATTGAAGTTCATTTGCCATTTCACCATTGGTACACGTACCCTAATTGATAAAAAGTGAGTGTATATGCTCAGAAGCGATGAGTCTACTTCATTTAACTGATAACTTATCACTAATAAATGCATCCTGAGGCAGAAGGGTCACAGCTACCAGACATATGATTCACTGAGTATACTCATTGATGGCTAAGAATAGCTCTAATTCAGTGATTATACTCATCTGCGTCTGTTTTTTAAACATTATGTTTGGACGAGTTTACTCATCGCAATTTCAGCTATTTGTATGACAACTTGTGAAGGACAAATTATTAAAAGTACAGTTGTGTGATCAACTTAAAACAGGCATGTGATCAACCACTTATCACAATCAACTGGTTGGCCACCCCTGATCTAGAAGAAATAATGGAGTGGAAGCCTCACCCCTCTTTGAGAGGGCATTAATGGACTGTGTTGTATTTACCTAGTTGTAATATACGGGAGGGGAGCTATGCTCGTGGTGACCCATCTTTGTATCTCTCCGCATCAAGTTTTATCTTAAAATCTTGTATAGTGTTAGCACATACTGTTTTGTTGTCTAATTTGTTCCATGTATTTATCGCTCTGTGTGGGAAACTGTTCCTTTTCAAGTTTTTTCTATAACTATCCTTTTTCAAGTTTTTTCCGTTTCCTCTTGTTTTACCGTTGTCCCACATTAATAGGTCGTTCCTGTCTAAAACTTCCATTCCTTTCATTATTCTGTAGATAGTTAGCAAATCTCCTCTTTCTCTTCTTTGTTCCAGAGTTGGTAGGTTCAATTTGGATAGTCTCCCAAATGGAGTATTGAAAGAGTTTTGGGCATAAATGTATTAAGGGGAGAGAGCAAGGGATTGTCAGGTCATTAATAGGTTGAGGGGAAATTGAGAGTGGAATTAAAGTGGAAGAGGAGGAAACGGGAGAAGGATAAAGAAATGATGATGGTAAATAAATTAAATGAGAAGGAAAAAAAATATAAGAAGCTGAGAGAAGTATGGGAAGTAGCAAAGGAGAAAAGATCAAACAGGAGTAGAGAAAGAATGCATATGTTAAAAGGATAAAGAGCATTAAGATGGTACGAGTATGTGGGATGGTAGGGAACAGAAGGAGAGGTAGTGGTGGAAGAAAAGTGAGCTTGTAAGGATTGGTTGCAAAGAGATCAGATGTAAAGTCAGGTAGGTGTCTGGTGGAGAATTTTGAAAAGATTGAGAATATGTTTTGGAGGAAAGTGATTAGAATGAGGGAGGGTGAGTCAGGTAGACAGAATGTAAAGGGTGCAAACAGACAGATGTTTATGGAAGTGAAGGGAATAAGGGAAAGATGGGTTGAGTATTTTAGGGATTTGTCTGTTATGGAGAAAGTGAGGGAGGGATTGAGGATTGCAGTGGGAAATGCCTGGAAAATGGCTATGATGGGAGAAGGAAATAATAGGATTAAAAGAAATTGGGATACAAAGATTATTTGAAGTGATAACAGCTGGTAAGGCACATAAATTAGATGGGTGTCATGTGAAGTTTCTGATCAAGGGAGGAATAGTTTATATTGGATTGGGTTGTGAGATTTTTTGTGCCTAAAGGGGTAGAAGTTGACTAAGGATTGGAGCAGTGCATTTATAGTTCCACCATACAAAGGAAAAGGGGACAGATATGAATGTAGAAGCTTTAGAGAGATCAGTCTATTAAGTGTAGTGGGTGTGAATAGATGAGAAATTGACAAGGTCCAAAGGTGTTTCTTCTTAGCAACTTCAGTATGACTCAGATTCTCACATGCAGCATTGGCTGCCATATGTAATTTGCATCACACTACTTGCATTATAAGTTATAAGGTCACTGCTGTATTACTCATTCTCTTTTACTCCAAGTAATAGATAACACAAAAAATTTGATCAAACCAGTTTACAGAATCTGGGGATAACTCATGTACAACTACAAAAAAAAAAATGTAATCATGACACTGACTGCGGCATCCTCATGTACACTCAGCCTCATGACACCTATGTAGGCATCATTGTACCGAAGTGATTAATGAACCAGTGGAAGTAAACCAGTTTCAGATGTCGGCTTTGCTGTGGAAATGCTGTGTCTTGGTGTATGGCTTCTAACCTGAGCATTGGGTGGGGGCAGGGATGACCTTAATTCACAAGGAACTAATAGAGAAGGAACAAGAAATATATTTTAGATGGGTGTATGCTTTTTCTAGTGGAATGGATGCTAAGAGGAGATTGTATGAAGGGGTGATTGTGCCAACAGCACTGTATGGGGCAGAGACATGGAATTTAAGAGAGGAAGAGTTTAAATGTGTTTGAGATGAAATGTCTGAGAAGTATGGTAGGGACGAGGTTGGATAGAGTGAGAAATGAGGAGGAGAGCAGGAGCGGAAAAGATGGGAGATAGAGTTGATAAAAGAGTATTGAGGTGGTTTGGACACATCAAAAGAATGAGTGAGGAAAGCTTAGTAAAAGAGGCAGGGAAGGCAGAGGTGGATGGACTGAACATGATGAGGTGACCCAGGATAGGATGGATGGATGGATGGATGGATGGATGGGGTGAAAGGGGCAGTGAGCAAGAGGGAGATGTCTGTTGAGGAAGGGAGAAGACAGAAGATTGGGTTGAGTGGAGAATGGCTGTGTATGGATGATAACTATGATGAATGGAAGGGAGTGGATGGGAGATTGGGGGCAAGTGGTTATGTAAGGGAGTGGATGGGAGATGGGGGGCAAATGGTTATGTGTGAATGATATGTTGATGCAGCCTGAAGGGATTTTTCCCCATTTTGAATGTTCCTGCATGAGGGGATGAGAGAGGGGTCATCAATTAAATGAAGCTGCATTGTTGTGGATGTACTATCTCTTGCTGCATTGCTTCTGAACCAGGGCAATGGGTGAGATGCAGGGGTGACCCATCATCCCTAAGGAGGGAGGGGGTGGTGGATAGGAGTGGAATGAGTGGGGATGAAATGGGTGGGAGTGGAATTATGCCCTTTGACTTTGGCTACCTCCCTAATAAATAGGAAAGAGCCCTTGGTGTATGTATGTATGTATGCTTTGACTCTGCCATCCCCTTTATTAGAGAGAAAGGACCTTATGGTGTATGTATATGTATGTAGGCTACCTTACTTTTAAGGGGGAAGAAGACTTGTTGTATATAGATATATAATTATATACATATTATTAGGCACATCTTGTCTACCACCGAATTACCGAGCCATCGATGGGTTTTCCCTAACTACCTCATTGCTTCCTGAAGGTCTTTACTACACCTGTTCAAATGACCAAACAATTGAAGTCTCGCAGGGTTTCTCTGAACCACCTTGTATGTTAATACATACATACATATACCAACAGCTTTTCCCCCCTTATACAGGGGATAGCCAAAAAGAAAAAGGCATAGAAACCACTCCCACCCATTCCATTCCCTACATATTCCACCTTCCTCCCTCCCTCTTATCTTGGCACCTCCTGGATCTGTATGTTAATACCTACTTGAAACCAACTATTGTTATTCAAATCCTGCCAGGCTTCAAAGGTATATAAATACCACATGTGGCCAAGCAAAAAGTAGTCTCAACTCATCTAGGGTTGGAAAGGTATCCCTCCTTTCCAGGTGAGTGGGAAACCTATACTCATTCCTGACGGTAACAAGGTCTTCTGTTGGCATGCTCCTCCTTTGTAATCCTTTGTAATGTGGTGTACAGTACATTGGCATGTAGCTGTCACTATGGTTATTTCATATCGTACATTTTGTACTCATTTATTGATTAAGGAATATTAATTGCCTTAAATATTCACATGTTATTTTATTTTGTTTATAGGTGAAAGGATTAAGTTGAAAATAATTAGTATTAAGTATATATTATATTTACCTAAGATCATACACCCTTTGTAAGGTCTTCTCTTGCCCTAAACTCTGATTCACAGTGTGTAGATTGTTACAATACATATACTAAAAGGCCCTTTACCACATTCAAGAAGGGTGACTGAGTCAAGACATACACCTACCCATACCCATGGAGAAAAATAAAGTTGTTCCTACTATCTTAGCTCCTTGTCACACAACCTCCCTTATGTAGCAATTAAATCTGTAAAAAATGTACATATCTATCTGTCTGTATCTATATACCAAGGGCTTTTTCCCCCTTACAAGGAAGGTAGCCAAGTCAAAAGGCAAGTACCCACTCCCATCCATTTCATTCCCATCCACCACCCTTTCCCCTCTCTCATCTTAGCTCCTTATGGATGAGGGGTCATTCCTGTATCCCACCCATTGCCCTGAGTCAGAAGCAATGCAGCAAGATGCAGCACATCCACAGCAAGGCCGCTTCACTTAATCAGTGACCCCCCAACCCCTCTGTCCCCTCATATAGGAGAAGAGAAGAGAGAGAGAAATCCCTTTAGTCTGTGTCAAAACATCATTCATACATAGCCACTCCCTACCATCCCATTCCCTCCCTTGCATCATGGTATCATCTATACATAGTCATTCTCCACTCACCCCTATCTCCTGCCTTCTCTCCTCCTTGCTCAACAGTTATTCCCCTCTTCCCCAAAGCCCCTTTTACCCCATCCATCCATCTCATCCTCAGGCATCCCCTCAAGTTCACTCCTTCCACCTCTGCCTTCCATACCTTTTACTAATCTCGACTAATTTTACTAAGCTCTTGTACTAATATACATTTTGAAGAGTGTTAAATGAAAATTATCATTCTCTTTTGAACAGGTATAATAGTGAATATTTTGACAGAACTGCCGATAAAAATTCTCGCTTATGCTCAAATGAGGGTGTTTTTGAGTGTGAAGGGGAATATAATAAAAAGAACTGTGAGTACCATCATGTGATAAATCCATACAACTCGAGAGAGGAACGTATAATATTCTCCACATGGAACCTTGATCACGTGTAAGTTGATGACTGATATTTCTTTGAGTATAACTTTTCAAGGAGTAGTTGGAGTGATAAGACTAGAAATGCATTTCAGTAGTTCTTTTCATAGCATACTATAAAGTTGCTTTACCTATGGATGGATCCTTGCGGTTTAAGAATTTATTACATACATATAATAAAGGCTTTTTTTCCCCCTTACAAAGGAGGTAGCCAAAAAACAAAGGCATAAAAATCCACTCCCACCCATTCCATCCTCACATACTCCACTCCCATTCACCCCCCTCCCCCCTCTTATCTTGGCTCCTCCTGGATGACGGGTCATACCTGCATCTTACCCACTATTACATCCCGCAATATATGCTTGTAAATTAAAGATAATTTTAATAATCTACTTTATTTACTTTTTCAACAGAATTGAAAAATCAAGAAGCATATTACCAACTCTAGTCAAAGCTTTGGATTCTTCAAGTGCCTCTGATATTAATTTGGACTATTTTTATAATCTAATGTTTGTTAGTGCCAGGATATGTCCTAAGAGCAATAAGGATTGTCCCGGTAATCTAAAGTTAGTTCACATAGCTTGCCATGTCAAGAAGCCTCATGAAATGGGATGCAATCAAGCAAATGTGTTTTTTTCACCTCCCCTTGTCACCACTGTCACCACCGCTGTCGGTCGTTGACCATACACGTATATTTGACTTGTAATATCACTCGTCTCAAGGCCCCTTGCCTTCGTTAAGTGAGTTTCCCTAAATATTCAAGTTCCTCTTAAGCAGTAGTCTCACTATTTTCTAGGCCCCGTGCCTATTCCTCTCGTCCTTTGGGTTAATAAAAGGGTGGTGAATTTTCTTTCTTCTTTCACTGTAATTTCACCTACTGGTTACACTCGGGATCTCTTTCTCTCGTCTCTACATCGTCTCTCCCTAGATCGTCTCTCTAGATCGTCTCTTGATCCTCTCTCTCTCGAGATCCCGTATCCTACGCTAAGCTACCTTCGTCTGACGTCACTAATTTTTCTAATCCAATCTCCAGTGACTTTTCAAATAAATGTCACTCCTTATGGGCGTGACTTTGAATTCATGCACCAATAGTTTTTTCCTCCTTCTCCACCTTGCACCAATCCGGAAAGCCATTCCAATGCCACTAGCAAAATTGTTTACCTCAGCATTAGTCAAACGAAGCTAACCTGCGCTTACAGAGTTTTGATTACAACATCGATTATAAAACAGTCACCACCGTCGGTGTGTTTACATAGACATAGCGTCACCTCAATGTTTTCAAAACAACAGGCGAGCAGGCAGGCTCATTTCCATTCGTACAACTACCGGCCTCTTACAGTTTTTAAGTAAACGGACACCAGTGAATGAGAAACATATACAAGTGGTATAGATAATATTTTTACACAGTGGTGGCTAAACATACAGAATTATTTTTGTAATTTTATATTAGAAGAGTTTATTGGCCAACAGTTGTAGATTATTTATTTTGGATTGAAAGTTATGCTTCATATACTTTTTACATTTCCAACTAGACCAACAATTGTAAATTATTTAGATAAGAAGTCACAAAGCAAGTGCACCATATTTTCTGTGGCCATTTTTATTTTAAATTTTTTTATAGAAAATTTATATAGAATTCATGTGGACTTGTGATGAATACCTGTTTGTGTTGGTATATGGAGGTACATCTCTGGATGGGTGTCATGTGGAATATCTGACAATAGGTGCAGTAGCTGGTGAAGTTGTTCAGTGCATCCTGGTGGATTGGAGGAATGTATTTTTGTCCCATAATACAAAGAAAAGGGAGACAAGTGTAAATGTGCATTAACAGTTTTAGAGGAATCAATCTGTTGAGTGTGGTGAATGAGGTGTATGGGTATGTATTAATTGAGTGGATTAGAATGGAAAACACGGAGAGTGACTTGAGGAGGAGGGTAGGTAGATCAAGTTTTTGTTGATCAAGCAGGGATGTGAGAGTGCAAAAGGTAGGTGCAAGGGGATGACATGATTCAAAAGAAATGTGGGGAAGGTTACCAGACAATAAAGCAGAGGGAATAACCATGTTCTGAAAGAGCCGTGCCTCACTGCACTGTCATCAACCTAAGTAGTGTGATGGACAAATTGATCCGTCATCATGTGGAGATGGGAAGGTTGATTGAAAGAGTATTTGTTTTGTATGTGGGTGTGTGCTTTGATTTGGTCACCCCTTGTGTAAGGGGGAATAGTATATAGATTATTCTTTTTCTTTTTTAATGTGATGTAACTTTTACAGTCAAACTGAAGATACATCTGTGATTTTTGTAGTACAGTTTGATGGTATTGCATTGTTATATAAATTTAATGTGCTTAAATTACTTTGTACTGAGTATCTTGTAATACATATATACATATGCTGATGACATTTTTTCCTCCTTCCAAGGGAGGTAGCCAGAAAACAAAGGCATAAAATCCACTCCCACCCATTCCACCTCCACATACTCCACTCCCATTCATCCCCTGTCCTCCCTCCCTCCCTCTTATCTTGGCTCCACCTGGATGACGGGTCATCCTTGCATCTTGTCCACTATCCTGGGTCAGGAGCAATGAAGCAAGACACAGCACATCAATAGTAAGGCCACTTCATTTAATTGGCAATACCCCCTCCGTTCCCTCATGCAGAAAAAGAGATGATGGGGAGAAATCTCTTTGGGCTGTGTCAAAATATCATTCACATACTTCTTCACCTTCCACCATCCCCCACCCACTCCCTTCCATACATCACAGCATCATCCATACACAACCATTCTCCATTCACCCCTATCTTCTGTCCTCTCCTGTCCTTCCTCAACAGACATTCCCCTCATTCCCAGTGCCTCTTTTACCCCATCCATCTCATCCTTGGTTGCCCCCTCATGTTTACTCCTTCCACACCCCTTTTACTAATCTTTCTTCACTCATTCTTTCCATGTGTGCAAACCATCCCAATACTCTTTCATCAACCCCACCTCCCAACTCCCTATCCACTCCACTCTCCTCCTCACCTCCTTGTTTCTCACTTTATCCAGCCTAGTAACACCCATCATACTTCTTAGGCATTTCATCTCAAACACAATCAAACTCCTCTCTTATGTTCCATATTTCTAACCCATACAGTGCTATCAGCACAAGCACTCCTTCATACAATCTCCTTTTAGCATCCATTCCCAAATGTCTATTTCTCATTACACTTTTTAATCCCCCAAGGTATACTTGCTTCTCTCAATCTACATTCTACCTCCACCACCACTCCTCCCTTTCCTGCCATATTTGCCCCCAAGTATCTAAAGCTATCCACTTCCTCCAGTCTCTCTCCCTTAATACTCACTTCCAATTTGCTCCCATATTCTCCCCCTGTACATCTCATCACCTTACTTTTACACCACATTTATCTTTAACTTCCTTCTTAAGCACATCTTCCCAAACTCTGTCACTAACTTCATTAATCCTTCCTCTGATCCTGCCACAAGTGCAGTGTCGTAAGCAAACAACAACTGGCTTATCTCGCATTTTTCTCCATTTTCTTTAGCCATCTCCAATCCCCTGCCCATTACCCTTGTGTTTACCTCTTGCACCACCCCATCCATGTGTAAGTTGAACAGCCAGGGTGACATAACATCCCTGGCAAAGTCTACCCTGTCATAAGCCTTTTCCAAATTCATAAAGGCTCAAAAAACATCCTTACCTTTTCCTAAATCTTGATCATATATCTGCCTTATCACAAAAATCTGATCCACACAACCAGTACCTGTCCTAAACCCACACTGTTCCTCTCCTAATCCTCTCGGTCAAAACCCACCCATAAGCCCTCCCAACTACACTCAACAAATTGATCCCTATGAAATTACCTCACTCACATGTCCTCTTTTCCCTTGTAAAGTGGAACTATATGCACTCCAGTCCTTCAGCACTCTACCCTCTTTTAGACACACATTTAAAAACCTCAGCAGCCAGGCCACCATCACTGTACCTCCTGTTTTTAGACACTCTACATGACACCCATCTAATCCAGGTGCCTTATCTGTTCTCGTAATTTTAATAACTGCTTTCACCTCGTCTTTCCTTATTTCCCCTCCATTTTCCTCATTCATCACTCATTTTCTAAGCGCTTCCCACTTCAACTACCTTTCCCTCCCTATCCTCCTTCACATTTACCATCTCCCTAATACTCTACCCATCTTCCTCTTACTGCCATCTCTTCCATTATCATCTCTCCATCTGCACCTTTTACCTCTTCTTCTCAACTTGATTCACCTCCTCTTTCTCTCTTAATTTCCTTCCAAAACATCTTTTTATTACTTTCAAAATTGTCTGTCATACTCTTACCCCATTTCACATCTACTTCTCTTTTCTTTGTACCTCTCATATGATTTTCTCACCCTATTTTGTAACCAATCTGTGAATGCTAGTTTCTTCTTTTCTACAACCTTCTTTGCTTCATCATCCCACCACTCACTACCCTTCCTTCTATTTCCTTCCATCCTCCTTGTTCCACACACCATCTTTGCACACCTTGTGACTCCCTCCTTAAACCATCTCCATTCCTCCTCCACTTCTAGATCTAATCTATCCTTCACTCCCTCGCACTCCTCTCTCAGCTTATACTCCTCCTCCTTTTCTTTCTTATTTAAGCAGTTTACTCTAAGCATCTCCCTACCTTCTGTCCTTTTCTTCTTTCTCCATCTACCCTCCACTCTCAACTTACCTTTCACCAAAAAATGATCTGATATTCCCCCACTCTCTCCCCTTAGAACATGTACATCCAAAACTCTTCCTACTCCTCTGGTTACCACTTTGTAGTACATTGAAGCCCTATCCACCACCCTCTTCATGTGTACTTATACTTGAATATCTTCCTAAACACTGTATTTGCTATCATCAACTCTAGACATCTCCATCATCAACTCTCCACTTTTAACTCCACACTTCCCAACTACTCCATCTATTGGTTCATTTCCTGCCGTAGCATTAAGATCTCCCAATACTACTACACTGATATTACTCCCTAAACCCTCTGTGTACTCATTTAAATCTATCCAAAAAGCCTCCCTTTCCACTACACTCTTCTCAATACCAGGCCCATATGCACTTACAAAAACCCACTTCTCCCTTCCCAGTTTCACCTTCATCTGTATTTATCTTGAAGAAACCTCCTTCCACTCCACCACACATTTACCTATCTCTTCACTTACTAGTATAGCCACCCCTTCTCTCCCTCATCCTCTCTTCACTCCTGACACCCTCCCAACTACACTCCCAAACTCAAACTCACTCCTCCCTTTCAACTTGGTTTCACTCAGGGCCACCACATTCATCTTCTCAGAAGCATACTGCCTATCTCTTCCCTTTTACTCGTATCTGTACCACATCCACACACATTAAAAGAACCAAACCTTAGGGTTCTGGTTGGAAAACTCCTCCCAGACCCTCTTATGCCTTTTTTTTTTTTTTTTTTTTTTAAGTCCCCTTTAGGGCTACAGAGAGTAGGATGCCTAGTCCTATCCCTGTCCTATTTCTGTCACCTTTTATGACTCAAGTGGGAACACTTGCTGCAGTATTCTTCTCCCCCATCACAAGGTTTGGTGAAAAAAGAAAATGAACATTCAGAGAAGTGGTACAGGACAGTATTAAGAGTCAGGGGACAGCATAATGGAGGGACAGTCGCAGTATAATAAAGTATCATCACTTCTCTATGAATAGAGATTTCCTCTATCACAGACAAAATAATGTGTGGCTCTGGTCTGTAGAGGCACCCCATTTAGACCCTAAAGTATTGGCTGCATGCAACTGAGCAGTTTTTAACCCCACAATAACTTGCAGCCAATACTTCTGATGGGGATCATGTAATACAATACCATTTATACAAATGTATGAGTTTTTTTATGTCTGAATATTGGCATCAATTATGTGATGATTTTTTTTTTTACCATATGTTGAACTTGTTCAGTATATAGTATCCCCTGTAGATCTTGTTTTGGCTTATATCATACAATTTTATTGTTTTGTGCTAAAGTAATTTGTTGGACAAATCTCCTTCAGCTTATGTCTTTTCTGCTGAATGATAGTTCTTAGTTTTAACCAGGACATCAGTGAACTGTTCATGCTATATTGTGGGTTGTCAGCATATCTGTATGCTAAATAACTGAGTCAGATGTAATAATGATTTGTTTTCCTTCAGTAAATGAATAGTTATAACAATGCTGAATATACAACATATCCATAGGGCAGTATGTTAAGATGTATTTGATGAAATTTGTTGTTTTCATGAACATATGCCCGGTATTTTAAATAAAACTGAAACTACAGCAATTATTGTGTTTTAAAAACTTGAGTACTTCCTCCTTTGTTATGGCAAATATTTTCACATTATCAGAGCCAAAGTCACTATATATATGAACTCATTCCATAAATACAGAGGATTCTATGTGTAAATATAATCTTCCAGAGCCCCTATCATTAACTGAATCATTATGTGAATAAGTAATTGTTGATTCATATATGTGCTTTTAACATAGATATATGTATATATATATATATATATATACACACATAGAATTGATAAACTCCTACTGAGATTCAAACCCTCGCCTGAGTAGCTTGTTCATTACAAGGCGAAGGCTGTACTATCATGCCAAGATGACCCAGAGTTTATTAATTCTATGTTATAGCAACATAAATATATACATGCATATAACCAAGGGCTTTTTCCCCCTTACAAGGGAGGTAGCCAGACTGTATATATATATATATATTAAAAAACAAACATTTGTGAGTAATATTCACACACCCCAATATCGCGGCGAAACGCGACAGACATATCAATACATCAAAATACCATAGGTTCCGATCAACACTGGTTCAGTTGATAGAGATTGCAACGCTCCCTCCGGGTAAGCGATCATCTTTCCGCTGCTCCTTGTGTCAATGACACACAAACCGAAGGATGAGGGTTGGTACTGGACCGCAGATTAGTCGTCTGGTAGGACATGGGGATTGGGTATGTGGGTCCTAGTCCACTTTTCCATTCTTGGTTGAAAGGAAACTCGATCTTTTCTCTGTATTTATTCTTCCAGAACTTCCATGAACTTCCCACACCAGGGAAGGGGGGGGGGGTTGCAAACTTGTGTTCCCTTTCAATAGTACATTTTACTCCAGGACTGGTTCCCTTTGTGAAGGGATTATTTCGGATTATGATTTAGCAGCCTGGGTCGGCTGTCTTGAAGTTTTCGTGGCTTCTCCAATATGCCACGTAGCTAGACTAGTTCAAACAATGAGCCCTTTCTTTACCCTTCGTCCGATAGCGAGATTAGGACTTAATGTTTACGTAGTAACATTTTTTTTCATCATTTGTTAACGAATCCAGTTCTTTTTATGGATTTCTTTATAATTAATTCTAATCATTACAATAGTAAATTAACAATATTAGAACTGGATGATGAATCAATTTCTAAGTATTTCCAAAATTTTAAAGGGGTAACTTTTACCCCTGACAGCTTTTCCCTTGGGGAAAAATTGATTCATGTCCACTCTAATATCAAGTCACTCTCCATCATGGGCTGGCCTAACCCTTTCTATGTGTCTGCTCCAGTGGAATATAGATCTTTGTCTAACAAACTCAGTCTAGCACAAAAAAAAATTTACTCTTGTAACAACATAAAACATGGATATATTGGAGCACTTAAATGGGGACACTACCCTATAGGTGTGCATTCAAACTGCTTTCCTAGTAGCTTTGCCTGGCCTAATGCTGGGGTTGGATTGACTCCACTTACACAGGAGATCACGGCACTCTACCTCAAAAGAGCTTCTCCCTTTAAGAAGACAAACTTGGCTCTTATCTAGGCGTCCTAATGACTATCCGTCCAGACTTCCTTGCCAGAAAGAACTCGTAAAAATTGAGTTTCAAAGGGGTTTGGAAAGGGGCGCACTCCATCCTAAGAAATGTACCAACCAGGTACCACAAGAGTAAGACTTAAGACGAGATCCATAATACCACTAAAACATTCACATTTATGACAAGTCTCTGTGACACATTACAAAATTTCCATTACAAACTTATTTCCTTCCAACTTAAACCTAGAGGAATATCTACTTTGACTAATTCTATGGTACTACACAAAAGTTACAAGCAAGTACAAAAGTATAAAAGTATAAAAATAGTATGTCCTTACAACTAGGGACAGATTAATTCACCATCCTGCTGAGGGATGGTCCTTCACTTCAGTAATATTCATCACCAGAGTCTAGATCTCTTCTATTAAACGGGAAGGAGGCACAATATTTCTAGCACCTCTTGTGCGAATTCCTTCACTCACTATGTCAGGCACTGTTTCTGCGTGCTCCTGTAGGTTAAGTAAGTACTGTTCATCACCATGGAACGGCTTAAGTTTATCAGCAGCACGTTCTAGGAAAGTTTCATCAAACAGATTTTGTAGTACATAAGTTGACCCATCACGAACACTTTCAATAACTTTGTAAGGCCCAAGCCATTTCACATTTAGTTTGCGACTTGTTCCAGGTAACTGGGTTACATTTTTCACCCAAACTAAAGAGTTTAGTTCAACACTCTTGTTCCGTCTTTTTCTATTTGCATAATGGAGCGTATCAGTATTTTTGCATGGGTCTTTTGGATGATGTCGTGAGCTCGAGCAATATCAGAGTCCATCACTTCATCATCTATTGAGGGTAATTCACTAAGTATCTGTCTAAAAGGCCTCCTACTAAAAAATACGTAATGAGGTTGTTCACCTGTTGTTGCATGTATAGCACAATTAAGGGTCCTCTGTGTGTCTCCTAAATATTTTGGCCATTGATGGGGATGACCCTGGGACATGACATTTAGCAAAGTTTTCATGGTTCCGTGCATCCTTTCAGAGATACTATTACCCTCGGGATGGTAGGGAGTAATGAAACCAGTGCTTATGCTGTGTGACTTGCAAAGGTCTCTAAACTGCTGGGACGTGAATTCAGCGCCATTGTCAAGGATTACACACTTTGGAACTCCAAAATCATTCAAATATTTCTCAAAGTTTTTACTGACAATATCTGTAGTCTTGTTCCTAAGTGGGTAAAACTTCACATAGCGTGAGTAGTGATCAATGATAGTAAGAACGTATCTGTATCCATTTGCCCCAGACACCATGTCGGTCAAATCAATACTGATACGCTCCAAGGGTTTGTTTACTGGAGGTAGTTCTTGGAACCTCTGCTGTAAGGAGGGACTGCCTTTGTGGGCTTGGCAGGTGATGCATTCTTTGACATATTTAACTACATCTGATCTAAGTGAAGGCCAATAGAAGTATGTCTCCAAAGCATCAATAGTCTTCCTCCTACCTAAGTGACTTGCAACATGTTCATGACCAAATTTTAGTGCTGTTTTCCTAAGCTCTTGAGGTACTACAAGCCTTAACTGTATACTATTATCTTGCTTGTCCGCACTCAGGTACAGCAAACCTTCATATAGTATGAACTGATGAATTAAAGCTCGGGGAAACCTCTTTCTATGCAATTTTCCTCCTAAATAAGCAATCAGGTCACCCCATCTTGGTTCACTTAGCTGGCTATCCTTATATTCTTCCTTACTCAATCCAAGATAATTGTCTTGATTATTGTGAAAGATGGCTCTAACTGGTCTACTTAGCTGATCTGCTACTTCATTGTGTTTTCCTGGCCTATACACAACTTTGAAACGGTAGTCTTACATTTCAATAACCCATCTATTCATTCTAGGAGATTTTGTCTTTCGCTTGAATACTGATACAAGTGGCTGATGGGCTGTCTGTATTGTGAACATGTTACCCCAAAGGAAATGATGGAAGCGTCTACAGGCCAGTACTATGGCTAGAGCTTCTCGATCGGTAGTGGAATATCTCTGTTCTACCGGCTTTAATTTCTTTGAAAAATACCCAACTGGCTTCAGAAGACCATCACTCTCTTGCATCAATACTGCACCTATATGATCTAAACTAGCATCTGTAAATAGCTGAAAAGGCTTTGTTGTATCTGCTTTAATAAGTATCGGAGCTGTCATCAAAAGTTGCTTTAGCTGTTCAAAACTAGATTGACACTCTGGTGTCCAACTAAATGGTTCTTTCCCTCTCAGAAGATTGGTTAAGGGGACAGCAACTTTTGCAAAATTGCGTATGTGTTTACGGTAAAATCCACACACCTAAAAACCTTCTAATTTCCTTGATATTGGTAGGAGCTTTCATATCTCTGATTGCACTCAGGTTGTCAGGACAAGGTCTGCATCCTTCCTTGGATATGATGTGGCCAAGGAATTTGATCTCTCTTTGAGCGAACTGGCACTTCTTTATATTCAATTTCACACCCTTTTCACCAAATAATTGGAACAACTCTCCCAATCTCTCAATTAATTCTTCTAAGCTAGGAGCCCATACTACAATGTCATCTAAGTAATTCTTGACCCAGCCCTTCTTTAATAAGGGGGCTAAGATATTTCCAATTACTCTTGAGAAAATAGCTGGACTACAACTCAGGCCAAAGGGGAGTCTCCTGAATCGATATAATGTAACTCCATCACTAAAAGTAGTCAAATCTCTACTGTCTTCATCTAACTCCACCTGGTAATAAGCATCCTTCATGTCTAAAGAGGCATAAAAATGATTTCCAGATGCAGTTTCAACTAATTCTTCCAATCTAGGTAATGGATGAATGTCAGTCTGAAGGTGTGTTAACTTTTCTATAGTCCAGACACATTCTTTGAGAGTTATCGGGTTTTCTGACGAGCACTATAGGACTCAACCAAGCAGCTGTGGATGGCTCAATTATATCTTTGGCCTCCATATCCTCTAACAGATCGGAGATAATCTGCTCAGCCTTCTCGGGATATCTATACATTGGGTTCCTAACGGGCTGTGGATCACTAACATTAATATGCCCTTGAACTCCCTGGAATTTCCCTAATTCATTACTTTCTACTATGAAAATCTGGTGGTTCTCCATTACTAGGTCCTTTAATTGGGCTTGTTGTCCCCTATCTAGATGTGACCAATCCTGTTGTTCAATCAGATTCTCTAATTTCTCCTCTCTAGTGCTTCCTCGTCCTGGTGCAACCCGCATGCTTTCAGGGATAAGATCATTCTTAATATCAATCTTTCCACAGATGGGAGTTACTGAACTGAAGTCCCTTTCATCAATCTTATTATAAGTACCTATTAATGTTCCTATCTTTAACTTAACTATACCCTTTGTACTGTTTATTAGAGGTAGGGGGACTTCCTGATCCTTATTGACTTTAAGGCATAAAGCTTTCATAGCACCACTATGTTTCAATCCCGACTCAAATTCAAGTACACTATCTATATCTTCCTTAACTTTAATGGCATATATCCTTGCCGAGGAAGGAGGTAGGATAATTGGTTTCTTCAACCTAATCTCCCTTACATCAGGGTCTGATGGTTGAACTATCCTGAGACTCTTAATTCTCCTTGTGGAAGGTCTCCGTTTAAGAAGCCGCACCTTGTAGGTAATACTATCCCAAACTAGTATACCCTTCTTATGATCCCAGGTTAGACGGGCACTTCCCAGTAAATCTGCACCCAAAAGGACTTCTGTATCTAAAAGAGGGTCTGGCACAACATAAAATAAGTGAGTAACTACTCGATGGCCAATACTAACACCCAAATAAACAGATCCTAATACCGGTACAACTGTGTCTGTGACTCCCGTTAAACTAGGTAAATTTCTCATCTTATCAGGCTTCAAACCTAAACTGTCCACAAAGGATTTCTTGGCTATACTGGCACAACTACCCGTATCAACTAAAGCTGTAACTATGGAATCATTAACCATTAAATTTATACTTGGAGTTCTTGCTAGACCTCGCAGTCATTGTGTGTTATTCTTATTTGCCTGTCCTGGGCATCCTGGGTGCCCTCTTCGACTATTGGGTCTATTGCAATCAAAACATACTCCCCTAGGTGGATTACGAGGACAAGCTGACAGGTTATGGTCAGTTACTCTGCAAAAGGCACAGTAAGTGTTACTACTCTGTGGTGTCCTCATGGATATTTTCTCAACCCTTTTGCTTAATTCCCTTACTTCCTTTGTCAGTGTATCTATTTCACTACTTGGAGTTCCCACCTGAGGAGTACCTGTTACTGGGGTTGGTGACTGGGAACTCCCAGCACCTGAAATGGGCATGGTCCTGTTTCTATTACCTCGGCTCATTCCTTGAGCTCGATAGTATTCCTCTTCAGCATATAGCATAAATTTTTCCAAGGGAATATGATCTGCTAGGAAGTCAACTAATCTAGCTTGAGCTTCTGAACTCAATCCCTCATATATCTTTGTCTTAAGGAATTTATCTGATGTTGGGATTTGTTCATTGGGGAACTTCAGTGTTAAAGCTGCAATTCTACACTGTAGTTTAGTGACAAAAGAGCTAGGAGGTTCATCAAAATAATAAGCCAGGGCATTTACCTCTTGCCATGCCTGCACCAGTGTAGCCAAACCTAAAAACTGACGTTTCATGATCCTCTTCATCTCATCCCAAGCTAGGTTGTTACCCTTCGTGGCTAGCTCCGCTGTTAAGAGCGCAGCTATATCTGGCTCAGATTTTGTTAATGCTACTTCCTTTCTCTCTTCATTTGAGCTGGTACATGACTCCACCTGCCTGAAGAAAGTATTCAACCTATTATCGGCGCTAACTCCCCTTAGCTCACTAAGTTTGAGGAGACCAACATCCTTTAGCTTGAATACCCTTTCCTGAGGGATTGGCATTGGGATAATGTTTGAATAAAGGAAGGGGTTTGTGTTATTAAGGGGGCTATTAGGTGATCCACCAGAAGGACTGGCTATAACAGTCTGATTGCTTTGGTGTAGATTGGGAGGGTTTGTCTGATTAACAGGAGGTTGCGGAGGTGGATAGGCTGGGGGTGGATTAGGGAAGGGTGTAGGGATGGTAAGGTTATGTGATGCTGGCCAGGCTCTTATAGGTGATAGGGATTCTGTACCAATGAATGCAGGTGCACCTTGTGGTGTGTTTTGTGCAATATTACGTGGTGGTACTGGGGGTCTGGATTGTGGTGTCCCTGCTACGGGATTGGGGTGAACACTTGCGGAGGGGTTGTATGGACTGTGAGGTGTATGAGGTGTTGGTGTTACTGGTGGTTGTGTGTTATTATGCATTTGCATTAAGTGTCGTATTGTCCCCTGTAGATGAGACATTTCCCTGTTCATTTCGCCAATCTGTTGTTCTAAATCCCTTACTTGTGAACAAGCTTCCTGATGGGACTGTGTAAAATTTTGTGTTTCTGTTTCTGTTTGTTGGACTTCCTTTTCCAATTGATTGAACTCCACAAAGGAGTCGTCCACATCATTAGGCATCATGTTTCCAAGTGTGCTTTAACCACTAAAATAAATCTTAGAAAGGTGAACATCTAACATAAGACATATCTGTTCAATAACAATACTTGAGACATGCAAAGTATAAATCATGACAAAGATCAAGCTTAAAAACAAATTAAAGAAGTTTCTACTACTACACTATGTGACCTTCTTCACTGTAATTAGGTCTCGTGGGTAAGAGGAATCAATAGCATAAGCTAAAGAATCCAAACACGCTGCCACCATTCTATCGCGGCGAAACGCGACAGACATATCAATACATCAAAATACCATAGGTTCCGATCAACACTGGTTCAGTTGATAGAGATTGCAACGCTCCCTCCGGGTAAGCGATCATCTTTCCGCTGCTCCTTGTGTCAATGACACACAAACCGAAGGATGAGGGTTGGTACTGGACCGCAGATTAGTCGTCTGGTAGGACATGGGGATTGGGTATGTGGGTCCTAGTCCACTTTTCCATTCTTGGTTGAAAGGAAACTCGATCTTTTCTCTGTATTTATTCTTCCAGAACTTCCATGAACTTCCCACACCAGGGAAGGGGGGGGGTGTTGCAAACTTGTGTTCCCTTTCAATAGTACATTTTACTCCAGGACTGGTTCCCTTTGTGAAGGGATTATTTCGGATTATGATTTAGCAGCCTGGGTCGGCTGTCTTGAAGTTTTCGTGGCTTCTCCAATATGCCACGTAGCTAGACTAGTTCAAACAATGAGCCCTTTCTTTACCCTTCGTCCGATAGCGAGATTAGGACTTAATGTTTACGTAGTAACATTTTTTTTCATCATTTGTTAACGAATCCAGTTCTTTTTATGGATTTCTTTATAATTAATTCTAATCATTACAATAGTAAATTAACAATATTAGAGCTGGATGATGAATCAATTTCTAAGTATTTCCAAAATTTTAAAGGGGTAACTTTTACCCCTGACACCAATACAAAAAGATATCACAAAGCAACTGAGTATGATGAGGATGCTCCTAGCCACATGCATGCTTGGGAAGCTGTTCACAGCTCATTCACATTTTAGCTTGTTATGCAGATATTTTCTTTAGAAAAAAAAATCAGTTAATTATTCAGTTTCAAGAAAAAATCGTAGTGGAGAGTTGATGGTGGAGATGTGTCTCGAAAGAGAGTTGATGATAGCAAATACAGTATTTAGGAAGAAAGTCAAGCCTATGTATGCATGGGAGAGGGTGGTGGTAGATAGAGCATTAATGGACTATATAATGGTAACCAGGAGTACAGTAGGAAAAGTTAAGGATGTACATGTTCTAAGGGGAGAGAATGGGGGAATATCAGATCATTTTTTTGGTTGAAGTTAAGTTGAGAGTGGAGAAAGAGGAAAAGGGCAGAAGGTAGGGAGGTACGTAGAGTGAACTGCTTAAATGAGAAAGAAAAGGAGTATAAGAATAAGCTGAGAGAGGAGTGGGAGTGAAGGATAGAGTAGAACTAGGAGTGGAGGAATGGGGATGGTTCAAGGAGGGAGTCATAAGGTGTGCAAAGATGTGGAACAAGGAGGATGGGAGGAAATAGAAGGAAAGGTAATGAGTGGTGGGATGAGGAACCAAAGAAGGGTGTAGAAGAGAAGAAGCAGGCTTTCATAGATTGGTTACAAATTAGGACGAGGGAACCATATGAGAGGTACAAAGTAAAGAGAAGTAAAGCATAAGATAAAGGAGGCAAAGAGGAGAGCAGATGGGAAATGGGGTAAGAGTATGACAGAAAATTTTGAAAGTTATAAAAAGATGTTTTGGAAAGAAATTAAGAGAGGAAGAGGAGGTGAATCAAGTAGAGAAGAAAAGGTAGAAGGTGTAGATGGAGTGATGATATTGGAAGAGAAGGTAGTGAGAGGAAAGTGGGCAGAGTATTTTAGGGAGTTGCTAAATGTGAAGGAGGATAGGGAGGGAAAGGTAGTTGCAGTGGGAAGTGCTAAGAAAGTGACCGTAATGAGTGAGGAAAATGGAGGAGAAATAAGGAAAGATGAAGTGAAGGCAGCTGTTAAGATGATGAGAACAGGTAAGGCACCTGGGCTGGATGGATGCCATGTTTGTTTAAGAGAGGGTACAGTACTGGAGGAGTGCCTGTATAGTTCCACTTTACAAGGGAAAAGGGGACAAATGTGAGTGTAGTAGTTTCAGAGGGATCAGCTTGTTAAGTGTAGTTGGGAAGGCTTATGGGAGGGTTTTGATTGAGAGGATTAGGAGAGGAACAGAGGGAGTAATTAATGAGGAACAGTGTGGGTTTAGGACAGGTAGGGGTTGCGTAGACCAGATTTTTATGGTAAGACAGATATGTAAGAAAGCTATAGGAGAAGGTAAAGATGTTTTTTTGGGCCTTTATGGATCTGGAAAAGGCTTATGACAGGGTAGACAGGAAGGCACTGTGGGAAGTTTTGCAGATATATGGGATAGGAAGAAAACTGTTAAGAGCAGTCAAAAGTTTTTACATGAGTAGTAGAGCTTGTGTTAGGATTAGAAATGGAGAGAGTGAATGGTTTGAGGTAAATGTGGGACTTTGTCAGGGACATGTTATTTTACCCTGGCTGTTCAATATGTACATGCATGGGGTTGTGCAAGGGGTGAATGCAAGGGTAGTGAGTCAGGGATTGGAGATGGTTAAAGAAAATGGAGAAAAGTGGGAAATAAGCCAGTTGCTGTTTGCTGATGACACTGCGCTTGTAGCATGATCAGAGGAGAGATCGAGGAAGATAGTAACAGAGTTTGGGAAGGTGTGCAAAAGAAGGAACCTGAAGATAAATGTGGATAAAAGTAAGGTGATGAGATGTCAAGGGGAGAAAGTGGCAGCAGATTAGAAGTGAATATTAAGGGAGAGAGACTGGAGGAAGTGGATAGTTTTAGATACTTGGGTGCGAATGTGGCAGGAAAGGGAGGAGTGGGGGTGGAGGTAGAATGTAGATTGTGGGAAGCGAATAAATGCCTTGGTGGATTAAAAAGTGTAATGAGAAATAGACATTTGGGAATGGATGCTAAGAGGAAATTGTATGGAGGAGTGATTGTGCTGACAGCACTGTATGGGGCAGAAACATGGAACATAAGAGAGGAGTTTGAATGTGTTTGAGATGAGGTGCCTGAGAAGTATGATAGGGGTTACTAGGCTGGATAGAGTGAGATATGAGGTGAGGAGAATAGGGGTGGAAAGGGAACTGGGAGATAGGGTTGATGAAAGAGTATTAGGATGGTTTGGACACATGGAAAGAATAAGTGAAGAAAGATTAGTAAAAGAGGTGTGGAAGGCAGAGGTAGAAGGAGTGAACATGAGGGGGCGACCTAGGATGAGATGGATGGATGTGGTAAAAGGGACATTGGGAAAGAGGGGAATGTTTGTTGAGAAAGGACGGGATAGGACAGAAGATAGGGGTGAATGGAGAATGGCTGTGTATGGATGATGATGTGATGCATGAGGGGGAGTGGATGGGGGATGAGGGAGTATGTATGAGAAATAAATTGATGGAGCCTAAATGGATTTCTCCCCATCTTCTCCTTTTCTGCATGAGGGGACGGAGAGGGGGGTTCGCAAAAATTAATGAAGCAGCTTCTGTGGATGTGCTGTGTCTTGCGGCACTGCTTCTGACCCAGGACAGTGGACAAGTTGCAGGGATGACCCATAATCCAGGTGGTGCCAAGATTAGG
The DNA here is from genome assembly GCF_046742065.1 of Oratosquilla oratoria. Taxonomy (NCBI): domain Eukaryota; kingdom Metazoa; phylum Arthropoda; class Malacostraca; order Stomatopoda; family Squillidae; genus Oratosquilla; species Oratosquilla oratoria. The sequence goes on along the minus strand of NC_134797.1, from coordinate 12,186,940 downwards.
GGGAGGGAAGAGGGTAGAGGGGAGTGGAGTATGTAGTGGTTGGAATGGATGGGAGTGGTTTCTGTCTTTGTTTTTTGGCTACCTTCTGTGTAAGGGGGAAAAAGCCTTTGGTATATGTATATATGTAGTCAGTTTACCTGTACAGTAACACCTCCCATATCTGAACTAGCATTAACTGAATCTATCATTATTACATGATTTGTGTACTGCATACCACTTTTATTCCATCAGAAATGAAAATCCCTTAAATAGTAGAGTGGAGACTGGTGGGAGTGGGGTTAATCTTAAATGGAATATTCAAATGCTATCCGAAATGAAACACTCTGTGACCCAATTAGTTCAGATATGGAACGGATTACTATACAGCAAACTTCACATGTGGGGACCCTATTAAATGGTGTTTCAAAGAATTAAGCAGACTCTAGAGATATGGAAAGCCAGACAACTTTACCATTTACATGCACTTGCTCATGGAACAAACCAGATTGATATGGATTATAATGAGGGTATATGTTACTACAAGGAAGCTAATTCTTGAGAACTAGTTATTGTGGTATCTTTTTGAGGTGGTACATTTGTGTAAAATATGTTCATATATAATTATGGGTAATGTGACTTTATCTAATTTATAGTATTCCTAAGGAATGTTGGGGTGAGATTATTGCAGTAGGTAGTGGAGGCTACCATGCATGGAAAGGTTACAAAATACACTGAACTAAACCTATAAATAAAAAATGAAAATAGTGAACTGATACAGCAGTATTTCTCAAGCCTTTTCAGACTATACCCTGAGTTACTTGGTGCCTGAACTGGTAATCTTGCCCAGATATCCAGAGGGTCATGGGTATCCTGCAAGAGAGCACAGATTAAGTGATTGACCCCTTTGCCTTTGGCCATGACTAAGAGCTCTATGACCCCAATGATCAAATTTCCCTCAGATGATAGGTTTGAACAAAATTTTGTAGCCCTTGATCTGAGCATAATCTTATCTACTCTAAAAATTTTAAGTGGATGAGGAGCTGTGCGATGACTCTTCATGCACGAATAGCTCAGATAGGAGATTTCAATGGGTTTTTATATGTATGAATTGGCCACCCTCCCTAAGGGGGAAAAAGTCCTGCAATATGGACAGCAGAGAGAATTATCACCTTACTGCCCATTTACAAACCCTGTCAATCCCTTCACCTCTGGCTGGGGGTACGGCCCTGTAGGGATGACACTCGGTCTCTAAACTGGGTCCAAAATATCTGTCACCTTCAACTATATTTCTTCCTTTTATTTTAACATATGGAAAGCTAACAACCAGGGACTGCTTCCTTTCGCCTACTACTTTCAACCGGTGACATAGAAATTGACCTACATTGAAACAACTTAACAGTTCAAAGTTTCTTCCCAGGGAGGACCGTTACCATATGCTGTGGGGCTGTGGGTTTCCAGTCTGTGAAAATCGATTCAATAATTATGATTTATACACTTATAAAATCCCTGAATCACTGACCAAAGCAACTTGAGTAACACATGAGCAAGGAAAAAAATACATACATACATATACCAAGGCTTTTTCCTCCTTACAAGGGGGGTAGCCAAAAAGAAAAAGGCATAAAATCACTCCCACCCCTTCCATCCCTGAATACACTCCACACCTCTCCACCCTCCCTCTTATCTTAGCACCTCCTGAATGACGGGTCATCCCTGCTTGGAGGGAATGAGTGAGGAAGGGCTGGTGAAGGAGGTGTGGGGGGGCGGATGTGGAGGGAGTGAACGTGGGGGGCGTCCTGGGATGGGGTGGGTTGTTGTTGTTGTTGTTGTCGTTCCCTAGACTGTCTGTCCGAGCAGTCCCGTCTCCCCAAGGAATGCCATAGCCGAATGTGGGTTTTCCCACAAATCCTTTATAGAGCGTATGTTGTGTTGTTTGCGTGCATGATTGTGTATAATGCAGTCTTCCATTATGTGTTGTATGGTATGGGGTGAAGTGTTACATCCTGGGCAGCTGTTCACAACGCGGTCATCCAGCCTCTTCTGGTAGCTTAGAAGTGCTGGGTGGTGACCGCACCGCAGTCTGGCCAAGTGGACTCTGTCCTTTCGTGGGAGAGAGGATTCAGAAGGGTGGATATCAGGGGGTCTGGCATGCAGCAGTGTGTTGTCTTTCAGTGTGTTAATGGAGCAGTGAGTGATATGATTATGAATATGTTTCCAGAGGCTGGTATTTGGTGGTTGTGGAGGAAGAGAAGAGAGTATCTGTGTGTGATAAAGGTCTTTGGGTGTTGTTTTAATGTTTCTTGGTGTGTGTGGGTGTTCTGCTATGTAGTGTAGCGGGTGTAATGTGTTTGTGGTGGCTGCGGCAAATGTTTGTGTGCCTCTCATGTCGAGGTGGTCCTTGACTTTGAGGACTTTTGTTTCATGGTGTAAATGGTCTGTAGGTGTTGTATTTGTGCAGCCTGTAATTGTTTTTAGGGCTTTGTTTTGTATGATTTGAAGGGTGTTGTGGTGTGTCTCACTGAGATTAGGAGCCCATGCAGGACTCGCATAATTCAACACTGAGCGTATGCATTGTTTGTATATTGTTGTATTAGTTTCTTTGTTTTGTCCAAATGTTGTTCCAGTGATTGACTTAAGTGCGTTAAGTCTGGGTGTGCATTTGTTTTTTATATTTGTGATGTGTTGTTTGAAAGACATGGATGGAACGTATGGGGTGGGTTGATGGGGTGGGGGGGGCTTTGGGGAGGAGGGGGGTGTCTGTTGAGGAGGGACGGGGGGGGACGGGGGTGAGTGGAGGGTGGTTGTGTATTTACCTAGTTGTATTTTACGGGAAGGGGAGCTATGCTCGTGGGTTCCCGTCTTCATATCTCATTTTATCTAAACTATTTTTAAATTCATGTATTGTTTTTGCACACACCACTTTCTCATCTAACTTGTTCCAACTGTTTATTACTCTGTGAGGAAAGCTGTTCTTTTTCAAGTCTCTTCTATAGCTGTCTTTTTTTATTTTCTTTCCGTGTCCTCTTGTATTTCTGTTATCCCATTTTATCAGATTCTCTCTATCAGTAATTTCTATGCCTTTCATGATTCTGTAAATAGCTATCAAATCTCCTCTCTCTCTTCTTTGCTCTAGTGTCTGTAGTTCAAGTTTTTCTAGTCTCTCTTCATATGATAGTTTTGAGAGCGTTGGTGCCAGTTTTGTAATTGCTCTTTGTATTCTTTCAAGTTTTTTTTATACATTTTTTTGTACTTGGTGACCATATCGTTGCTGCATATTCCAATCTTGGTCTTATCAGGGTGATTAGGATTTTCCTCACCATTTCTTCATCCAGGTATGTAAATGCCACTTTGATTGTTCTTATTAAATTATAAGTTTCTCCAAAAATCTTATTTATATGTTTCTCAGGTGACATATTATTCATAACAATGACTCCCAGGTCCTTCTCATTTTCTACTTTTTTTATTCCTTCCTCTCCCAATTTATATGCTCCTGTTATTCTGTTTTTGCTTTTTCCAAATTCCATTATACTACACTTTTTTGTATTGAACTCCATCTCCCACTTCCTACTCCATTCCTGTACTATATTTAGATCTCTCTGTAGTGATTCACAATCTTCTTCAGTTTCCACTCTTTTCAGTAGTTTTGCATCATCTGCAAAGAAGCTCATATAGCTTTCTATTCCTTCATCCATATCATTAATATATATAGCAAACATTATTGGGGCCAGTACTGTTCCCTGCGGAACACCGCTTATTACTTCATCCCATTTTGAGTGCTGGTTTCTTATCACTACTCTCATTTTTCTTTCTTGCAAAAAGTCTTCCATCCAATTTAGTAGTTTGCCCTGTATTCCTCCTTGAGTTTCTAATTTCTTAAGCAACTTCTTATGTGGTACTTTGTCAAAAGCTTTCTTTAGGTCTAGAAATGCACAGTCCGCCCATCCATCTCTTGTATTATATCTATTAGCCTTGAATAGAAACATATTAAATTGGTGACGCATGATCGTCCTTGTCTGAATCCAAATTGCCTTGGATTTAACACTTTGTTTTTTTCTAAATCTGTGTGGATGGTGTTGTGATTGCATGAGGTGGAATGGGGGGTGAGGTAGTGTGTGTGAGCAGGGTTTGGCGCAGCCCGAAAGGATTTCTCCCCGACTTCTCATTTTATGCAATGGGGGGACGGAGAGGGGGGGTCGCCGATTTAATGAAGCGGCCTTGCTGTGAGGAAGAAAATGAGAGGCAATTAAATGTTATCCATGGGTCAATTCGTTGTGCCTTCATTGGACGTACACTCATAATATAATTTAGAATTTCCATCAAGTCTACGATGAATTTTAAAAACAAAAATGATAAGTAACTAATCAAACAGAGAGAAAAATGTTTATGAAGAAAAAAAAACGAAGCAGACTAATATGTATCAATCAAGTCTAAAAAAAATAAATGATCTGGATCGTCAATATGAAATAATAAAAAAAAGTAACTAAAATAGGTAGAAAATGTGTTTATGAAGATATAAATATGGCAAAGGCTAATATACATTTATTATGTCTGAACAAATATCGCCGTAAAATGTTCGGGGTTGTAAATATGGATGATCAATGAAAGGTTCTATGATCGAATACAAATCGTTTAGCAACAATTCCCTTTTGCAACACAACTGTGCCGCCTTTTGTAGATTTTTTAACAGCGATTTCATACCCCCAACGTCTCGGATGTTATAGTTCAAAACTATTTTTGCTACGATAACGTATTTGTTAGGTATTTCTATTCTGGTTAAAACAGACGATCCCATTCTATCAAAACGACGACTACAGCTGAAGAAATATTTTGGCTGTAGAAGCAAGTTTTTACGAAATGCGTTTCCTTGTCGCAAGAATTCGAATAATCTCGAGTTGACCCCTTTTGTGCCGGGTGACACCTACTTCCTCATTCTCTTCCGTGGCACCCAGCCTCACTCAGTAGCGAAGGAGCTGAGCGAAAGAATGTGTCGTTTGAAAAATACACAAAGCTAAATGGAACGAAATAATCGAATTACTTCGTAGGGGGTCGAATCACTCGAATATAAATTTTCATTAAGAATTGATGGCACATATTAACGTTTTTTTTAACAACACTGTTAACACCACATATGCTCTATGAAAGGATAATTCTCTGGTAATATCACATGTTCATTTATAATCTCATCGTATTTTTTTCTCGAAAATAAAAGTATCGAAAGTGCAAATCAAAGGCGATTTTTTTAACCTTTGTGGTCAGACTCTTTCTGGATATAAGAACACCCGGCCAGTCTGACAACACAGTCTTCAGTGATTCTCCCAAACTTCAGTGAAGACTGACACCTGTTTTTTCAGTGCGGGGTGACAACATACAGTAAGTGAACTTCTTCCGTTCAGTGTCACTTTTCCTTTTGTTCTGATTGTCGCCAGACTATTTCATTCATCACTGTCGCACCCCGTCCTCATAGAAGGGGGCTGTACCCCCTAGAAGGAGGGTGTGAGAGAACAAACCAGCGATCCAAGTTTCTTTTCTTTATTACTTAATTATTAGTGTGTGTATTTACCTAGTTGTATTTACCTAGTTGTATTTTACGGGAAGGGGAGCTATGCTCGTGGGGTCCCGTCTTCATATCTCATTTTATCTAAATTATTTTTAAATTCATGTATTGTTTTTGCACACACCACTTTCTCATCTAATTTGTTCCAACTGTTTATTACTGTGTGAGGAAAGCTGTTCTTTTTCAAGTCTCTTCTATAGCTATCTTTTTTTATTTTCTTTCCGTGTCCTCTTGTATTTCTGTTATCCCATTTTATCAGATTCTCTCTATCAGTAATTTCCATGCCTTTCATGATTCTGTAAATAGTTATCAAATCTCCTCTCTCTCTCCTTTGCTCTAGTGTCTGTAGTTCAAGTTTTTCTAGTCTCTCTTCATATGATAGTTTTGAGAGCGTTGGTGCCAGTTTTGTAATTGCTCTTTGTATTCTTTCAAGTTTTTTTATACATTTTTTTGTACTTGGTGACCATATCGTTGCTGCATATTCCAATCTTGGTCTTATCAGGGTGATTAGGATTTTCCTCACCATTTCTTCATCCAGGTATGTAAATGCCACTTTGATTGTTCTTATTAAATTATAAGTTTCTCCAAAAATCTTATTTATATGTTTCTCAGGTGACATATTATTCATAACAATGACTCCCAGGTCCTTCTCATTTTCTACTTTTTTTTATTCCTTCTTCTCCCAATTTATATGCTCCTGTTATTCTGTTTTTGCTTTTTCCAAATTCCATTATACTACACTTTTTTGTATTGAACTCCATCTCCCACTTCCTACTCCATTCCTGTACTATATTTAGATCTCTCTGTAGTGATTCACAATCTTCTTCAGTTTCCACTCTTTTCAGTAGTTTTGCATCATCTGCAAAGAAGCTCATATAGCTTTCTATTCCTTCATCCATATCATTAATATATATAGCAAACATTATTGGGGCCAGTACTGTTCCCTGCGGAACACCGCTTATTACTTCATCCCATTTTGAGTGCTGGTTTCTTATCACTACTCTCATTTTTCTTTCTTGCAAAAAGTCTTCCATCCAATTTAGTAGTTTGCCCTGTATTCCTCCTTGAGTTTCTAATTTCTTAAGCAACTTCTTATGTGGTACTTTGTCAAAAGCTTTCTTTAGGTCTAGAAATGCACAGTCCGCCCATCCATCTCTTTCTTGTATTATATCTATTAGCCTTGAATAGAAACATATTAAATTGGTGACGCATGATCGTCCTTGTCTGAATCCAAATTGTCTTGGATTTAACACTTTGTTTTTTTTTCTAAATATTTTACCCATCTACTTTTGATAATTCTTTCACAAATTTTTGCTATTGTACTTGTTAGAGAGACTGGTCTATAGTTGGTAGGTTCTTCTTTATTTCCTCCTTTATATATAGGTACTATATTTGCTTTTTTCCAATCTTCTGGAACTTTTCCTTCTTTCAAGGAACTGTTTAGTATGCTATGTATTTTGTCTGCCAGTTCATTCCTGCATTCTTTCAGAATCCAGTTTGCTATATCATCTGGTCCATGCGATTTTCTGACATCAAGATTACTCAAGTGTGTCAATATTTCATTCTTTGTTACTTCTATTTCTTCCATAGGGGGGACTTTCTCTTTCCATTCCATCTCTTCAGGTTGTATGTTCTCCCTTGTAAACACTGATTTAAAATGTTTGTTCATAATTTCCGCCATTTCCATTTCCTCAGTGTATTCAACTCCCCCTTGTCTTAATTTCTCCAAGTCTTGTTTGTTTTTCAGTTTATTGTTTACAAATCTGTAGAATAGTTTTGGTTGATCTTTACACTTTTCTATGACATCTTTTTCATATTTTCTCTTTTCCTCTCTGCACGTTTGTACATATTCATTTCTATAACCGGTATATATTTTCCATTTTTCAGGTCTTCTGTCTTTTTTCCATCTGGTCCAGGCTTTGTCTCTTTTGTCTTTTAGCTCCCTACAACTTTTGTTGTACCAGCATTTTACATATTCTTTTTCTTGTTTTTGTCTTGGGACATACTTTTCCACTCCTTTTTTGTAAATTTTTGTAAAAATATTCCATTTCTCTTCCACTGTTGTTTCTTCTTTGTATATTTCTTCCCAGTTTTCTTGTTGAAAGAATTCTCTTATTTTATCAAAGTTTGTTTTTTCATACATCATTCTTCCTTTTCTATATTGCTCATTTCTTTTCCTATATTTTTCTTCATTAAGTTCCAGTTCAATCAATATGTGGTCACTTTTACTTATTGGTGTTTTATATTCAATCTTGTCCACTATTCTAGGTTCAGATGTAATTATTAAGTCTAATCTTGATGGTTCTTCTTCATTTCTATACCTGGTGTTCCCCTGTATCCATTGTGTCATTGTATGGTCAGTAATCATCTCAAGTAGAGCGTTTCCCCATGAGCCGTCTCCACCCTTTACTGTCATTTCTTCCCAGCAGATTTCTTTGCAATTAAAGTCGCCCATCATAACTATTCTTCCTCCATCTTCCATTATTTTATTTAATGTTATCTTTGTGTCCTCTAACATACTTTTATGTTCACTCTCCTCCCATGAGGCTGTTTTCGGAGGCACATAATTTATCACAAATTTTCTGCTCTTCTTATCTCTGTCTTCCACTTCTATCATAATCATCTCTACTGTATTCTTTCCATATATGACACCCTTCACGTTTATATCCTTCTTAGTCAGGAACATAACTCCACCCCCTTGCTTTTTCTCTCTGTTTTTAATCCAATAATTATATGCATCATGTCCTACACTGTTGAGTGGTAGTGGGCCTTTTAATTTTGTTTCTACAATTCCCATTATGTCCGGTTCTTTTTCTTTCAAATAATCATTCAGCTCATTCAATCCTGTTATCAATCCATCTATATTTGTGTAAGACACTCTTAGTTTTCTGTCACTTCCATTGTGTTCTCTGTTTCCCTTTTGTTTTTCTCTTGTATGTCGAACTGCCTTAGTTTCATATTCACTACTCTCCAATAGAATCTCTCTTTCTCTGACTCCGTTCTGTTCTCGTTTTTTGTCTTAGCTTCAAGTCTTTTCTGCTTTTCTTCCTCTCTTTCCTCTTTATTCATTTCCCTTTTTATCCATACTTTTTCATATTGTTCACTTGTTGCTAGTTTCCCTGTTTTGGATAAGATATTCTCTGCCGTCGTTTGTGACCTGAATTTAATCTTAATTGGTCTGGTCTTATCTGTACTATACTTTCCGAGCCTGAATTTTTCCTCAATTTCCTTCATAATTTCTGGTTCATCTTCCTGAACTAATTTTAGTAAACTGCTTACTTTTTCATTTTCCTCATTGGTTCTTGAGGTTCTATCTGGGTTATGTTTCTCTTCCATTCCTAATATAATTATACATTTCTTTTTGTCAGCTAAGTCTCTTACTATATTCTCCTTCTGTCTCATTACTTTAATAACTGAGTCTTCAGTTTGTTCTCTCATTTGCTGTTTAATTATATCAGTAAATGCAACTTTACTGTTTTCTTTTATCGACTTCCATCCCTCTCTGTTTTCTTTACTATTCTTCTTCAATTCCTCATTCTCCACCTTTACTTCTTTTAACTGTCTTTTCAGGTTTTCTATTTCATCAGTTAAGTTTTTGTTCGCCTTCTCTAGTTCTTCCAATATTTCAACCCTTCGTATAATATTGTTAACATGACCGAACCTACGCTCCAAGTCCTCGATCATCTTATCGACCTTCTCTTCTAGTCTTGTCAGTCGGGAGGGGTTTGTGTCCCCCCCACCCTCTTTAAATCCCTGGAAAATATTCTCATCACTTTCTACTGTATTGCTCTTATCTATACTTCTAATCTTTACATTTTTATTAGACATTTCATCGTCGTCGGGGGGCCTTTTGTTTACCTTTCGCCTGTCTGTCTGGGCCAAGTCTACTCCTTCCTCATTTCCTTCCATTTCCCTCAGTAATCCCTCCCCTTCTCCTCTTTCCCTACTTTCCTACTACGCCACGAGCAATTTCCCCCCCCCCCACCCTGTAAATACAATAGGCACTTCTCTTTGCGTTGGGATCCACAATACTTCAATTTTCTTCAGAACGTCTTCTAAGCCGTCCGTTCGTTGAAGTGTGTGTGTGTGTGTGTGTGTGTGTGTGTGTGTGTGTGTGTGTGTGTGTGTGTGTGTGTGTGTGTGTGTGTGTGTGTGTGTGTGTGTACTCTTTAGCGGGAGTTTCAGAATCTGGGCTACTGACCACCTGGGCCTTTGAGCAGTCGCCGAGCGCCTGTCCTCTTCATTGTCTCCCAAGGCTTGAGGATACCTCGGTAATGATTGGCACCTCTTGTTGCGAAGTGCGGAGTAGGCCCAACTGAGCCAGCCGAGATAATTGGTTCTTGAGCAGCTGGCACGGCGGCGGCAGCTTCTTGTCAGTCGCGAAAGCCGGGGCAGGCCTAGCCGTGCCAGTTAGACATCACCACTAATCAGGACAGACCCGCCAAGGGCCGTAAAGGGCCCTTTACTACGGCAGTTGCTGGGGGCCCCAGAAGGGGAACAGGTACTGACACCAAAGCAGGTGCCCCAGGGCATTGACATGCCCCGGAATGGTGCCGCAGGGGGGCGGCGGTTGGAACCACGTGGTATCTATCCCCGGCCTGCTCCGATGGAACCGCTCCGCCAAGGATCTGTAATGAGACTCGAGGACACGAAGGCGTCCCACATATCTATCAGGAAAAAATAAATTAGCAACTGCTCCGTATGCCCTACAGGTCACCGCGACGCTGTAGCCTAACTCTCCCAAGCACTCTAGCCCTATTTGTTAGTAAGTACGAAGTGAAGCTCGTAGTCTGTGATAGAAAGTACTAAAAACTATTAATCCACTTATAGTAGAAATGGGAAAAGCTACTCCAATGTTTATTGAGTGAGTGCAAAGTCACACTAGTAGGCGCCATAGGTACTAAAAATATATTTACAGTATGGATGTTAAAAATTACATAACTAGGATACTCTATTAAAAGTACTTAATGATACTTTATGCGTTTGTAGTAAAGATGTTAAGAATTACATGCACACCTTTTGTGAGCGAAGACTATAGATGGTCCATCGTACTTTCTCTCGTTATTGTTCATATATTGTTCCCCATCCTCAAAATCACGTTCATGTACCGGGTACACACGTTCCACATTTTTGTTCTCCACGGGTGCCATGCGCTCTTCAACCTTGACCCGATCGGTGTGGCTAGAAACCTCTCTGCCTGTTCTAATATTTCTGAGTTTGTACACAACCTCACTGATTTTCTCACCACGCGGTACGGGCCGTCATAAAGAGGTAGCAGTTTCCTCAGCACGCCTTGCTTTGGTGCGGCGGGGATGTAGACCTGTTGACCCAATGCCATTTCCTTGTATTTTGACCTAGGGCGATACTTTTAACGTCCTGCTGATCCCTTTTTTAAGAATAACTGACAACGGTGGAAGGCCTTGTTTGTAATTTGGCAAGTCCGTGCGTTAAAGTTGTCAACGTTGTACCATGGTCTTTGCTCGTTAAAGAAGTGAGGCGAATCTCGCACAGTTCGGTGGTACGCTGAATTGTAAGCAAAGACTCCCAGAGGAAGCATGACATCCCAATGTACCGGGTTTTCCAAAGTTAGGCTTCTTAGAATTTATACTATCGTCCCATTTACCCGCTCAACGAGACCGTTATTTGATGGATGATACGGTATTGTCGCCCGCTTATCAACATTCAGAAGTGTGCATACTTCTTTTAATCACTTCCACCATCTGTTATGATTTGTTTTTGGACTGCGTGAATACTGATAGGATGAATGACGAAGGCTTGAGCTATTTTTTTTTTTTTTTTTTTTTGGCTTCCTTACTTCTCACTGGCACCGCAACGAGAAATCTTGCGAGCACATCAATGATCGTAAGTATATATTTGTAACCCTCGGAAGTGGTAGGAAATGGTCCGACCACGTCTAAGTGAGCCCTTTCGAATTATTCCAACACATCGGGGAATCGTTGTAAAGGAACCGGTGCATCCCGCGAGGGCTTGCACTTTGCACACACATTACAGCTCTTCCCAAATGTCTTAGCGTCGCGATCCATCTTCATCCGTAGGCGCTCCAAGGTTGCTCTATGACCCCCCATGACAGGAAAGGGGGAAGCAATGTCCGAGGCGTAACGGGATCTCAGTAAGATAGTCAAGTACAACTACTCTGTACTGTTTCTGCTCATAGACATCAGTGACAGTGTAGTATAGTATGCCATCTGGCATTACAGAAATCCATTATATCCGGAGATGTCCCAAGAAAATGGAAGCTAGCTAACGTTACTCCCACATTAAAAAAAAGGACAAAAAGAAACCAAATGGCAACAGGCCTATAAGCTTGACTTCAACCGTAGGAAAAATGACGGAAACTATCATCAGAGATGCTATTGAACATCATTTAGAAAGTAACTGTTTGATAAATGATTGCCAGAATGGACTCAGACGGAAACGTTCTTACGTGACTAACTTACTCAAACTCTACAACGCAGCCATCTCGAATTATGACAAAAGAAACAATATAGATTTAATATATCTAGACTGCAAAAACTTTTGATACCATCCCCCACGAAAGACTACTTACTAAATTAGTTTCACACGGAGTAAGTGGTAGCCTATTAAGTTGGACTAGAAATTGGTTGAATGATCTAAAACAGAGTTGTTTTAAATGGCAAAACTTCTAGATGAAAATATGTTACGAGTGGAGTTCCTTAGGGTTCCGTTCTTGGGCCACTTCCATCCATAGTATATATAAATGATATAGACAACGGACTAAAATTTACTGTCTCCAAATTTGCTGATGATACAAAAATATGCGGAATGGCAAATGTTTATTTAAACCAATTAGATATTCAAGAAGATTTAGATAAATTACAGCAATTGTCTGAAAAATGGCTAATGAAATTCGATGCAAGTAAATGCAAGGTAATGCATATAGGTAAAATAACAGCAAGTACAATTACAAGTTATTTGGAAATTCGCTAGCAAAAGTGGATAGTGAAAAGGATCTCGGCGTAATTATCAGTAACAATCTCAAATCATCTAAGCAGTGTATTTCAGCCTCTGAGAAAGCAAATCAGATTCTAGGACTGATTGCTCGATCTTTTGACTTCAAAAGTCCATCTCTCATTAACAAGCTATATAAATCGTTAGTTCGACCCTTATACGCCCTACATCTGTCCAATTAGCTAATTGGCATTGTTTCTCAATCATGTCTGCCCACGTATGTGCATCTGGATAAACAGTACATTTCGGATGTTGATTCACTTAACTAATTGCGCTATCAAGAGGATATAAGTTAAGCACATCCTATAAGCAATATAAATAAATTATGCTCAACTTATATCCCTCTTGATAGCGCAATTGGTTAATTCACTGTGTTTGTTACGTATGGGCTAAGTTCGAGTCCTCAGCCCGACAGCGTATCAGTTTCCGAATATGCTTCCACCGAGCTCTTGTTAATCTCAATCGTGTTTGCAAAGAATTAAAATGGAAATTTTTAATGTGGTTGATAAGATGAAAATTTACATATATATTCACTTTTTAACTGCTGCCAGACAATAATATTCAGATAAGAATCCTCCTGCCCTCCCTAGCCGTTTGTTTGCTTGTTTGTTTGTTTAATTCCTTTCAAGAGTAACTCTATCTTATACATCTAACTTTGTTAGTGTCATGTGATTCTATTCAGGTCAAGAAACATTTGACTGTCAAAATAAAAACTTTCCAATTCGATTCATTCTTTAAGTGATGACGTCAGTCACATCAGTTCAAATCCGTTTACTATCCTGGCTTATCTCTCCTATTCGCGTCCGTGTGTGTATTAAGTTTTGGCGAATGATGAGCTTGCAACGTTGCAACCCTTGCAACCTCCCCAGTAAGGAGGTTGGTACAGAGGAGGTCCTCTGAGATAGGGCGTGGAATTTATGTATATGGAAAGAAGAGAAGAGGAGGAGGAAGATAAGAGGAGGAGGAAGAGAAGAGGAGGGGAGGGTAGAGGAGGAAGATACAAGAAGAGGACTCTTTCCTCCTTACTAAAGGAATGTTAAAGTTCAACGACAGTAGGGAATAAGAAAACAAAGATAAATTTAAGGTGAAGAGAGGTAGATATTATTAATTATCATTACAAATTATCACAAGGACATTTCATAACAACATTTTATATTGTAAAGCATAGATAATTCCTTGTTTAGTAGTTAGGCAAATATATATGTGTGTGCGCAGGTACACACAGACACACACACAGGCACACACACAGACACACACACACACACACACACACACACACACACACACACACACACACACACACACACACACACACACACACACACACACACACACACACACACATATATATATATATATATATATATATATATATATATATATATATATTATATATATACATACATAGAAATGTATATATATATATAAATATATATATATATATATATATATCTGAATAGAACCCCAAGGTTGAATTTTATAGCCTCGATAGCGTGGTTGGTAGAAACATAGACTTGTTAACATACAAGTCCTGGGTTCATGTCCGGGGACAACTGTCGGAATTATGTCATATATATATATATATATATATATATATATATATATATATATATATATATATATATATATATATATATATATATGTATATATATATATATATATATATATATATATATATATATATATATATATATATATATATCATCTTCCCCTTGCTTAAGGGAGATAGTGCTTTAATGTGATTCTCTCCAGGCGTGTGTGAGTAAACCTCTTGTTATATGCAAACAATTATATAATTATTTTTCTCCTACCCACAGGAAGGCACCCAATGCAACGACGAAAGTTCTTCTTGCTGTCGCTCCTGTGGATCTTGCCCCTTTCCGGTGGCAACAACAACAGTAGCAGCAGCAGGATTGGCTACCACTCCTCCTCCTCCTCCTCCTCCTCCTCTTCCGCATTCCCGAAGGATCGCTGTCTGCGCGTTGCCGTCGGAACAGTCAGAATTCTCTTTTATTTATTAATTTATTTATGTGTATATTTATCTATTTAATTTTTGATATATTTAGTAATATATATATACATTATATATATATATATATATATATATATATATATATATATATATATCTATACCGATATGTGTGTGTGTGTGTGTGTGTGTGTGTGTGTGTGTGTGTGTGTGTGTGTGTGTGTGTGTGTGTGTGTGTGTGTGTATTTACCTAGTTATACCTAGTTGTATTTTACGGGAAGGGGAGCTATGCTCGTGGGGTCCCGTCTTCATATCTCATTTTATCTAAACTATTTTTAAATTCATGTATTGTTTTTGCACACACTACTTTCTCATCTAACTTGTTCCAACTGTCTATTACTCTGTGAGGAAAGCTGTTCTTTTTCAAATCTCTTCTATAGCTCCTGTTATTCTGTTTTTGCTTTTTCCAAATTCCATTATACTACACTTTTTTGTATTGAACTCCATCTCCCACTTCCTACTCCATTCTTGTACTTTATTTAGATCTCTCTGTAGTGATTCACAATCTTCTTCAGTTTTCACTCTTTTCAGTAGTTTTGCATCATCTGCAAAGAAGCTCATATAGCTTTCTATTCCTTCATCCATATCATTAATATATATAGCAAACATTATTGGGGCCAGTACTGTTCCCTGCGGAACACCGCTTATTACTTCATCCCATTTTGAGTGCTGGTTTCTTATCACTACTCTCATTTTTCTTTCTTGCAAAAAGTCCTCCATCCAATTTAGTAGTTTGCCCTGTATTCCTCCTTGAGTTTCTAATTTCTTAAGCAACTTCTTATGTGGTACTTTGTCAAAAGCTTTCTTTAGATCTAAAAATGCACAGTCCGCCCATCCATCTCTTTCTTGTATTATATCTATTAGCCTTGAATAGAAACATATTAAATTGGTGACGCATGATCGTCCTTGTCTGAATCCAAATTGCCTTGGATTTAGTACGTTGTTTTTTTCAAATATTTTACCCATCTACTTTTGATAATTCTTTCACAAATTTTTGCTATTGTACTTGTTAGAGAGACTGGTCTATAGTTGGTAGGTTCTTCTTTATTTCCTCCTTTATATATAGGTACTATATTTGCTTTTTTCCAATCTTCTGGAACTTTTCCTTCTTTCAAGGAACTGCTTATTATGCTATGTATTTTGTCTGCCAGTTCATTCCTGCATTCTTTCAGAATCCAGTTTGCTATTTCATCTGGTCCATGCGATTTTCTGACATCAAAATTACTCAAGTGTGTCAATATTTCATTCTTTGTTACTTCTATTTCTTCCATAGGGGGGACTTTTTCTTTCCACTCAATCTCTTCAGGTTGTATATTCTCCCTTGTAAACACTGATTTAAAATGCTTGTTCATAATTTCTGCCATTTCCATTTCCTCAGTGTATTCAACTCCCTCTTGTCTTAATTTCTCCAAGTCTTGTTTGTTTTTCAGTTTATTGTTTACAAATCTGTAGAATAGTTTTGGTTGATCTTTACACTTTTCTATAACATCTTTTTCATATTTTCTTTTTTCCTCTCTGCACTTTTGTACATATTCATTTCTATAACCAGTATATATTTTCCATTTTTCAGGTCTTCTGTCTTTTTTCCATCTGGTCCAGGCTTTGTCTCTTTTGTCTTTTAACTCCCTACAACTTTTGTTGTACCAGCATTTTACATATTCTTTTTCTTGTTTTTGTCTTGGGACATACTTTTCCACTCCTTTTTTGTAAATTTTTGTAAAAATATTCCATTTCTCTTCCACTGATGTTTCTTCTTTGTATATTTCTTCCCAGTTTTCTTGTTGGAAGAATTCTCTTATTTTATCAAAGTTTGTTTTTTCATACATCATTCTTCCTTTTCTATATTGTTTATTTCTTTTCATATATTTTTCTTCATTAAGTTCCAGTTCAATCAATATGTGGTCACTTTTACTTAATGGTGTTTTATATTCAATTTTGTCCACTATTCTAGGTTCGGATGTAATTACTAGGTCTAGTCTCGATGGCTCTTCTTCATTTCTATACCTAGTGTTCTCCTGTATCCATTGTGTCATTGTATGGTCAGTAACCATCTCAAGTAGAGCGTTTCCCCATGAGCCGTCTCCACCCATTACTGCCATTTCTTCCCAGCAGATTTCTTTGCAATTAAAGTCGCCCATCATAACTATTTTTCCTCCCTCTTCCATTATCTTGTTTAATGTTATCTTTGTGTCCTCTAACATACTTTTATGTTCACTCTCTTCCCATGAGGCTGTTTTTGGGGGCACATAATTTATCACAAACTTTCTGTTCTTCTTATCTCTGTCTTCTACTTCCATCATTATCATCTCTACTGTATTCTTTCCATATGTGACACACTTCACGTTTATATCCTTTTTAGTCAGGAACATAACTCCACCCCCTTCCTTTTTCACTCTGTTTCTAATCCAATAATTATATGTATCATGTCCTACACTGTTGGGTGGTAGTGGACCTTTTAATTTTGTTTCTACAATTCCCATTATGTCTGGTTCTTTTTTTTTCAAATAATCATTCAGCTCATTCAATCCTGTTATTAATCCATCTATATTTGTGTAAGACACTCTTAGTTTTCTGCCACTTTCATTGTGTTCTCTGTTTCCCTTTTGTTTTTCTCTTGTATGTCGACTTTCTTTAGTTTCATATTCACTACTCTCCAATAGAATCTCTCTTTTTCTGACTCCGTTCTTATCTCGTTTTTTTTCCTTTGCTTCAAGTCTTTTCTGTTTTTCTTCCTCTCTTTCCTCGTTATTCATTTCCCTTTTTATCCATACCTTTTTATATTGTTCACTTGTTGCTAGTTTCCCTGTTTTGGATAAGATATTCTCAGCCGTAGTTTGTGACCTGAATTTAATCTTAATTGGTCTGGTCTTGTCTGTACTATATTTCCCTAGCCTGAATTTCTCTTCGATTTGTTTCATAATTTCTTGTTCATCATCCTGAACTAATTTTAGTAAACTGCTTACTTTTTCATTTTCCTCTTTGATTCTTGTGGTTCGATCTGGGTTATGTTTCTCTTCCATTCCTAATATAATTATACATTTATTTTTGTCTGCTAAGTCTCTTACTATATTCTCCTTCTGTCTCATCACTTTAATAACTGAGTTTTCAGTTTGTTCATTCATTTGCTGTCTGATTATGTCAGTGAATGCAACTTTGCTATTTTCTTGAATTTTTTTTCCAACCCTCGTTGTTCTCCTTATTATTCTCCTATAAGACTTTATTCTCATCTTTTACTTCTTTTAACTGTTTTTCTAATTCTTCAATTTCCTTAGTTAAGTTTTTGTTCGCCTTCTCTAGTTCTTCTAATTTTTCAACTCTCCGTATAATATTGTTAACATGACCGAACCTACGCTCCAAGTCCTCGATCATCTTATCGAACTTCTCTTCTAGTCTTGTCAGTCGGGGGGGGGGGGTTGTGTCCCCCCCACCCTCTTTAAATCCCTGGAAAATATTCTCATCACTTTCTACTGTATTGCTCTTGTCTATACTTCTAATTTTTACATTTTTATTAGACATTTCATCGTCGTCGGGGGGCCGTTTGTTTACCTTTCGCCTGTCTGCCTGGGCCAAGTCTACTCCTTCCTCATTTCCTTCCATTTCCCTCAGTAATCCCTCCCCTTTTCCTCTTTCCCTACTTTCCTACTACTCCACGAGCAATTCCCCCCCCACCCTGTAAATACAATAGGCACTTCTCTTTGCGTTGGGATCCAAAAACTTCAATTTTCTTCAGAACGTCTTCTAAGCCGTCCATTCGTTGAAGTGTGTGTGTGTGTGTGTGTGTGTGTGTGTGTGTGTGTGTGTGTGTGTGTGTGTGTGTGTGTGTGTGTGTGTGTGTGTGTGTGTGTGTGTGTGTGTGTGTGTGTGTGTGTGTGTGTGTGTGTGTGTGTGTGTGTGTGTGTGTGTGTGTGTGTGTGTGTGTGTGTGTGTAATCCTTAATGAATTTTATTTGTTGTAAATCCTTATTTGTACTACGGCATAGCGCAATCTTTACAAGCAATCAGGCAAAAATATTTATTTGAGTTAAGATATAATTCTCATCTCGGAAAGCAGTTTAGAGCTGGGCTTCTTACTATAAAAAAATAAAGAACATTTTACATTTTCTTTGAAAAATATGAAGATTTATTCATTAATGAAGTGATAATGTAAAACATGCAAAATAAGGGAAATTTGAAAAAGAATAAAAAACAATCTAAAACAACATATCAAAACAAAATAATTACGATTTTACGTTACAGTTCCGTCGTAACGCAGCATCCTCTTTATTAGAAATTATGAAAAAAAATATATTGGGAAGATAAACACATATAGCAAATTTACAAAACTATTTCTAAATAAAGCTGCCTATATCTCGTGGTCATCTTACCAGTAACTCTTTATTAGAAAAAAAATAAAATAAAACAAGGCTAGTCTAGATTAGTTTTTGGCTACGTGGGTTAGGTTAGATGTGGTTTAGTAGGATAGGTTACCTTAGGTTTGGAAGTTGGGTCAAATTTAAGAGTGACAAAGAAAACAAAGCCTACCTAATTTGGGTAGACGTGATTTAGAGATATCCTGTCGTCAATTTCCGTTAATTCTATTTTAACCTTTTCAATACGCGTCAAGTTCTCACGGTTAGCATCACCTGGCTGATGCACGATGATTCGATGATGCACCATAATACTCGTGTTGTAAAACATCAAGTTACATCACTATTAATAACCACAGAAAATATGAACAAGCCAGTTCAGAATTTGGGGGTCACTCAGATACAACTACAAAATAAATATAAAAAAGACTTCAACGCTGGCACCCTCATATACACACTCGTGGCTCATGACGCCTATGAAGACGTCATCGTATGGATGAGGTAAAAACCAACACCATCGCCTTGCATATCACGGGAGGAGGTAGAGGAAGGGACACAAGTTTATTACTATCATGAATTATTAATCATAATCATCATCATCATCATCATCATCATCATCATCATCATCATCATCATCATCATCATCATCATCATCATCATCATCATCATCATCATCATCATAATTATTATTATTATTATTGTTGTTGTTATTGTTGTTATCATCATCATCATCATCATCATCATCATCATCATTATTGTTATTATTATTAGTATTGTTATCATTATTATTATTATTATCAATATTATTATTATTATTATTATTATTATTATTATTATTATTATTATTATTATTATTATTATTATTATTATTATTATTATTATTATTATTATTATTATTATTATTATTATTATCATTATCATTATTATTATTATTATTATTATTACTATTATTATTATTATTATTATTATTATTATTATTATTATTATTATTATTATTATTATTATTATTATTATTATTATTATTATTATTATTATTATTATTATCTTTATTATTATTATCATTATTATTTTATCTATGTTATTTCTTAGTCGATGATATTGTCTTTATTGCTGTTATTTCCTTTTTTTGGCAAATCAGGAAAATTTATACAGTAGACGGTTCGGTGATTAAATCGATGATATTTCAACTCGACTAAAACGGCCCTTATTATTGTCACAATACAGAAATTCAATCAGAACCGTCAGCAAGAATTATTGTAAAGGGCAAAAAATGTAGGGGGGAGGAAAAATCAAAGATATTATACATAGATTATGGTTTAGTATAGGGTTATATCAAGATACACACGTCAAATCAGCCACATCAGTATGTATTTACATTATCTGTACGTGTGTATGTGTACATCAAACTAACCAAGGCGGCTAAGGAAACAAAAAATTCACTTCTGAATTACAGACTCGCAATCGAAAATCAATCATACACTGATATTCTATAACTTAATAATTTCATTATATTAAACGTAACGACAGGCAACCGCCTTCCCCTTTCGAGCGCACATGCTTTCAGTACTATTGCATTTCCTAACATCACAGCTCCATTAACATCATCTTATAATATTTGTTAACAAATACAATCACAGAAATCAATATTAGATCAAATATTTGGTCTGTTTATACATTAAAAATTATGGAGTTTTTCTTTGTAAGTGTGAATGACAAAATACTTATCAAAGATTTTGAAAGAAGTTGTTTACCTCTTGGATAAAATATATTCTTCAAATTACTTTCACTAAAGACATTTTTCCACTAAAACAAAATAAATTCCTTTTCACTCTCTCACTTTCTTCTTACTTTGATAGATATATGATGTGATGTTTTTCTTCCTAACAGATGAAAAATTAACACATTGTTTTCCTTTTCATTGCTAAACTCGAACTCAGACGTTTAGCTTCGATTAAGGGGGTTTTACACGGTTAAACATGTTGGCCAACACGTTTGACAACACGATGTTTGAGAGTATGTTTGAACATGTGAAAGGGGTAAACACGTTGGACCAAGGTGTTGGACGGATTTTATATCTAGTCTGACTTTTGTGGGCGGAGCTTGCCCGTTCATAAACGTCTGAGAACGCATCAGTCTCCAACCTTAATACATACTCAAATCTCACGGAGGTAACATCTATATAGCAGCTCCTACAGTGACAGACTTGCCGATTATTTCCAAAATGAATGACATGTGCGCCGTTAAGGACAAGGAAAGGGAAATTATGGTAGATTTCATTGACATGTATAGGAAGCATATGGCATTGTGGAAAGTGAAATCGAAAGAATAATCTAATAGGAATTTAAGAAATAAAGTTATAGAGGAAATGCATGGAAATCTAAAAGAATTTGACCCTCAGTGCACGCGGGATGTATTGAAAAAAAAAGTCAACTGTCTTTGTAGTTCTTTTAGAAGGCATGACAAGTTTCTGGTATAATCCTAGATAAGGTTCTAGTTGCGATGAGAGCTGAAAATTTCAACTCTTGCAGAGATCCGTCCATTGCTAAAAAAACGCAATGTTGTTCTGAGCCGTTCATGAGGGCTAGTGGACTTTCTCATAACGGTGTCTTTACAATCAATGAATGGAGTGACCAAATTCAAAAGTTCTAAATATGTTGATACGTCCATGCGCATATAATTGCGCCAATCATCT
>NC_134797.1:12152850-12160350 GCF_046742065.1 Oratosquilla oratoria | reverse complement strand
TTTGAAAAGATCTTTTTTTTTTCAAGATTGTAATGATAATACAACGAAAGATGGATGGTGTGGGTGAGGTTTGGGTGTCCGTCCCCCTATAGCACATTCGATCTAACTCCTATGCTGTGGGTCTCTGTATTTCATAATCTGATACCATGTCGAGTTTGATTCCAGATACCCGCTGAGTGCCTCGTGCATTGGTTCTTGACAGCTCTGGCCAGGCGGGGAGGTGACCCAACACCGGCCTAAAAATAAAATAAGATAAATAAATAAATGAATAAATAAATGAATGAATAAATAAATAAATAAATAAATGAATAGATAAATAAATAAATAAATAAATAGATAAATAAATAGATAAATAAATAAATAAATAAATAAATAAATAAATAAATAAATAAATAAATAAATAAATAAATAAATAAATAAATAAATGAATACATAGATAACTAAATGAATAAAAAAAAAAATAAATAGATTGAAAAAAAAACAGCAGCTTGCCTCTACTGATATGGCTGGTCCTACCAGTGGGTGTCTCACGGACCTCGATTGACCTCGATCGACCTCGATCCACACCCGTTCGACTCCTTACCTTAATAAAGAGAACAGCCTGGGGTCGAGGGAAAACAATTGAAGCCAATCAATAAAGTCAATTCTAGTTATCTACCTAATACATCCGTCCCACAATGGTGGGTTCAACAGGAATAAAGAACAAGGTAAGGAGGCGCTGAGTAGCTGCAGCCGAAGCCGTCACCTTTGCCCTATGCGCGTGGACTCTAAGGGTAGGTAACAGTCACTGATGGAAATCGGAGAAAGGTGCGGGATTCGAACCCATAGTTCAGTGAATGCAAGACCGCCATCCCTCTGATTACGTCATCAGCGTGCACACAGAATAGACAGAATACATACATGAAGTACGTATAACCATGCATACATACACATGTATGAACATTTTTAGAAGCTCCGCATGGGATACGAACCCTGACCCGTGCGTCGAAAATCACGAGGCCAAGACGTTAGCATCTATGCTACGGTGATGATTCAAAAGGACTGTTCTAGTCCCCGACCACCCTTCACGTAACATTGGAAGATCTAATCTCAATTTCATCTAATCACGTCTTGGCCTCGTGATTTTCGACGCACGGGTCAGGGTTCGTATCCCATGGCGGAGCTTCTAAAAATGTTCAATCTGTCTTAAGAAACATACACAACATACACATGTATGTTTTGTCATTTCGTTCTCTGAATGTGTGTGTCTTATGTTTACCCTCAGTTCCAGGCCCCGCTGGAAGGGACTTATTCTTCTACAGCGTTGCATGGAATGGGTCTTCAGGACTATTATCGGACAAGGTGAGCTGATGGGACATTGTACACAGGTCCTACAGGACATGTAGTCATGTAGTCAGACTAATCTACAAAAAATATATAAAAGAATATATATATATATATATAAATATATATATATATGTATATATATAAATATATATATATGTATATATATATATATATATATATATATATATATATATATATATATATATATATATATATATATATATACACATATATATGCAGACACGGAATGGGTGCCAAGACGGCCTTCTCTGACGTGCTTGGCGTACTTCTGGATGTTGACTGCTCTGGTTCTGTCGAGCGCCTACAAGTCCAACCTAATGGCAATGCTCATTGCCCCGAAGGTACGGACACGGATGGCAGCGCCTACCACTCTTTTTTCTGCTAGTTTGTCTTTTATACTTGTATGTTATGGATGTCGCCAGGTGATTTTATTCAGCTGTGGGGACCCATCTCCTTACAATTTTTTTCTTTCTTTTAACATTTCTCGATCTCGCCGCTTATTGGCCTTTAAAATGGTTTTAGATGTCTTTTTTATAAGATTCTATTGAGATAGAAAGGGAGGAACGCTTCCTGGCCAATAATAGACCTTGATAATAGATAATGGATAATAGATAATAGATAATTGATAATAGATGATAAATTATAAAAGATAAAGGATAGATGATAAATAGATGATAAATAGATGATAGATAATAGATAATAGATATTAGATAATGGATGATATATAATAGATAGTAGATAATAGATAAGACAATAGATAATAGATAATAAATCTCTCTTGACCTTTACTGGCCATTAAGACTTTGAACCCAATAATGAATAAAATCCATCATGATCTACATCTAGCTTTTTTGCACAATACGAGTTTATTTTTTCTGTCTACCGCAAGGCGATTTTATTCTCTCCTGACCTCCTCCTCCTCCTCCTCCTCCTCCTCCAGGTGACGATCCCTATCAACTCTGTGGAGGACCTGGTGCACAAGAGCACCAACTACCCCTGGAGCATCATCAAAGGCTCCGTCCTCAGCACCATGGGTGAGGTGCGTATCCTCCTGAGACAACAGCTCCCGCGGTTCATTCCCCCAACCCCCTTCCACTGGACCACGTGTTGGACTCGTGATCGACAGCTATTCCCCTTTCCGGATGAGAGATGTGGCCCGGTTTATGGGTAATGCTGTGACCTTACACATACACTCACTTAAACACACACATACACACACACACACACACACACACACACACACACACACACACACACACACACACACACACACACACACACACACACACACACACACACACACACACACACACACACACACACACACACACACACACACACATACACACACACACACACACACACTCCGTATCACGGCTTGACGGCGCAGTTGTACCGTTCGCAACCACTAATCCAGCGGTCCTAATTTGATTCCCGCCCAGGGTTGAAATAATTTCAGCATCGTTGCGCTGCAAGCCGGCACTCCAACTTTCATGGGTGGAGAGTTTGGGCTGCGTGTCTGTAAGGTCACAGCATTATATAGCCATAGATCTGTCATATACTGTATTAGCTCTGAGCTCTTATCTGGTAGGGTAATAGCTATTAATCACGAGTCCAACATATGATCAAAGACCATGGTGAATCACACACACACACACACACACACACACACACACACACACACACACACACACACACACACACACACACACACACACACACACACACACACACACACACACACACACACACACACACACACACACATAAACACAACCACACACACACACACACACACACACACACACACACACACACACACACACACACACACACACACACACACACACACACACAACCACACACACACACACACACACACACACACACACACACACACACACACACACACACACACACACACACACACACACACACACACACACACACACACACACACACACACACACACACACACACACACACACACACACACACACACACACACACACACACACACACACACATATATATATATATATATATATATATATATATATACATATACATACATATATATATATATATATATGTATATATATATATATATATATATATATATATATATATATATATGTATATATAATTTCAAGAAGAACCCACTGTGTTGGATAAGAAGAAATGAAATAGATGATATCCATATATTTTGATCACGGACTGTGATCCTCTTCAGTGGAATACGTATTTCACTGACGAGGATCACAGTCTGTGATCGAAATATATGTATATAATCTATTTCATTTCTTATCCAACACAGTGTAACGACATTTCTTTGTAGTTATATATATATATATATATATATATATATATGTATATGTATCTA
This sequence comes from Oratosquilla oratoria, assembly GCF_046742065.1. NCBI lineage: Eukaryota > Metazoa > Arthropoda > Malacostraca > Stomatopoda > Squillidae > Oratosquilla > Oratosquilla oratoria. Next base: position 12,156,620 of record NC_134797.1, on the reverse strand, counting down.
TATATATATATATATATATATATATATATATATATATATATATATGTAGAGACATTGGGACAAATTATGGGAAAGGTGGAGGGGGAAACACGGGTCTTTATCTGATTATCGAGTTTATTCCTGACCGGTTTCGCTTACTCCTCTGAAGAAGCTATTGTAAGCGAAACTGGTCAGGAATAAACTCGATAATCAGATAAAGACCCGTGTTTCCCCCTCCACCTTTTCCATATATATATATTATATATATATATTATATAGATATATATAGATATATATAGATATATATATATATATATACATATATACATACATACATACACACACGCACACACACACACACACACACACACACACACACACATACGCACACACGCACACACACATACGCACGCACGCACAATCACACACACGCACACAACTCAACCCATTGTGTGTGTGTGTGTGTGTGTGTGTGTGTGTGTGTGTGTGTGTGCGTGCATACATCCATGCGCACGCGCGCGCGTGTGTGTATGTATGTGCGTGTGTGTGTGTGTGTCATCGGCCCTGGAATCACCGATACTGATATACAATATAACTTGGCTGTCGTCAGGTGATTGCATTCAGAAGATGGAAGAGGAGAATACCTTCGACATATGTAGACACAAATAAACAAATGAATAAACGAATGCTTAGGGAAATGAAATAGAGAAGTAAAAATGAAATATGGAGTAACTCCTAACACTCGCCCACGTCCCTCGACAGGATGCTTACAAAGAGGACCCAAGTTCGACACTGGGGAAGCTTTGGCATGGTCGAACTCAGTACATAACAAGCCCACACAGCTTTGTCCCATTGGTCCGAAATGGACTTGTGTCTGTGTCGCTTCGGCAGTCCCTCGAGATGTTGAATGGCGCCTACTTCTCCAAGGTACTACTTGAACGTCAAGGCCGAGGTCGGGGTAGTGTATCCTTAATGATTTTTTTTTTTTTTTTTTTTTTTTTAACACCGAGGATGGATCCGCTGTACCGTTGGTATAGTGATGAAGTTAAAATTAATAAATAAGTAAGTACATAGATAAGCAAATAAAGTAACAGTTCTCTGGGGTGCATGTCATGTAAACATGTATAGGCATCATGGCGAACTGAACTGACCTTACGTTAGAGTCACTTAATTGCAACCTTTGCCCTGTGTGCTTGATCTCCCAGGACCAGAGACAGTCAATGACATTCGTTGGATTCAAAATCGGGACACCATCAAACATCATTCCTTTTAACTTGTCGACAACTATCCCTTCCGAAATTACCACTAATGGTCAATGGCTTTCAAGTTCCCCTGAAGAATCTTCTTACTATTTCCTTTATTCTGTTCATGTGAACGTACACAGTTTGGACAAATGGAGCTGCTCTGGAGTGTATCTGCGGTTCGTGTTTGTATTACTACAAAGCAAACGTATGAGTGCATCTTCCTTTACCATCAGATTCACATTTGTGTCAGAGATGATAAACTCGTTATTCTATGGCCACTAGTGTCAGGTTCACACATAGACAATTCCTCATCACCCAAAAGGAACACCCTGTTCTTCATCTGTTCTCTGATAACTCTCGAATAAATCAAAATAAACAGCCTATAGGTTGCCCTGTTCTTCATCTGTTCCCTGATAACTCTCGACTAAATCAAAATAAACAGCCTATAGGTTGCCCTGTTCTTTATCTGTTCTCTGATAACTCTCGACTAAATCAAAATAAACAGCCCATAGGTTGCCCTGTTCTTCATCTATCCTCTGATGACTCCCCGCCAAGTCAAAATAAACAGGTTGTCTGTCTTACCCTGTTCTTCATCTGTTCTCTGATAACTCTCGACTAAATCAAAATATAGGTTGCCCTGTTCTTCATCTGTTCTCTGATAACTCCCGCGCCAAGTCATAATAAACAGGTTGTCTGTCTTGACTTACCCTGCAGCACGGGGAATGCGCCTACTACTTGGCCAAACGAGGCTTCGTGGGTATCTCTTACAGCGTCCTGCTGCCCAAGGGGTCACCTCTCAGGTCTCCCATCGACAAACTGTAAGCAAACGCTCAAGTTCGAATTTGTATACTCTTCGTCATAGAATGAAAGTGGGGGTGAGGGTCTGTCCTTAAATGACATGTGGAGAGAGAGAGAGAGAGTTTCATGGTGATGCGGCATTAGTAGACCATTGATGCTAACTTAAATCTTTGGTCTATCTAAAAGAACTTTGTGTACGTGCAACAATGTATACTAGACTCTCATTCTGTGTGTGTGTGTGTGTGTGTGTGTGTGTGTGTGTGTGTGTGTGTGTGTGTGTGTGTGTGTGTGTGTGTGTGTGTGTGCAAGTGTGTGCAAGTGTGTGCAAGTGCGTGTGTGTGTGTGTGTGTGTGTGTGTGTGTGTGTGTGTGTGTGTGCAAGTGTGTGTGCAAGTGTGTGTGTGTGTGTGTGTCGTAAGACTCACAATGTACGGGAAAATCAACCTTTGTCCGTTCTTATGTTGCCCTGCCCTGCCCTGCCCTGCCCTCTGACAGATTCCAACGCCTGATCGAGGTGGGGATCATGGCCAAGCTCCGCAGCGATGTCTCGGCCAACCTGACGGCGTGCCCTCAACCTCTGAACCCGCAAGGAACCGACAGTCTCCGGCCCCTCGGTCTGGCCGACCTCCAGGGCGTGGCGGCCCTCTTCGCCATAGGTACAACTGCAGAACTCAAACGAGACCATTTATCAAAAACATGCAAACAGAAACTGAACCGTGTATATATATATATATATATACATAATATATATATATATATATATATATATATATATATATATATATATATATATATATGTATGTATGTATGTATATAAATCAATCAATCAAATCAACCATCCTGAGTCCACTGCTGAACAAAGGCCTCCTCTATAGCATGCCATGATTCACACGACCACGCCAACCTCTACCACGTCACTCCTCCAAACTTCTCAATCTCATTTCTCCACCTTCTGTCTGGTCTCCCTCTTCCACGCTTCCCATCTCGCGGCGTCCACTCAGTAACACACTTTCTCCATCGCTCATCAGTCGTTTTCACTAACTTACCTGCTCAATTCCACTTCCTCTCTTTTACCGCCTCTACAATACCTTTCACTCTAGTCTACTCTCTCACCCAACTTGCTCTCTTTCGGTCTCTCAGCGTTATTCCCATCATTGATCTCTCCATTCTCCTCTGTGCAGTCCTTAGCTTTGTTTCCATCGACTTCGTTAGTTTCCAAGTCTCACACCCGTAAATTATTGCTGGCGGAATGCACTGATTGTAAACTCTACGTTTCAAACATAAAGGTAGAGAGCCTCTCAGGGTTTTATTAGATTTACCAAACACTTTCCAACCAATTGTAATACGTCTTTTTATTTCATTATCATGATCTTTCGTCACTTTCACCATCTGGCCTAAGTAATTATACTCTTCAACTTCTTCAAGACTCTCACCATCGATTATAATCTCTTTACTTTGAACTTTCGTGTTGAACATTACTTTGGTTTTACTCATTCATTTTAAACCTACTTTGAGACTTTCTTTGTTCAGATCACTCAGCATATCTTGCAAGTCTTCTGCTCTTTCTGAAATAAGAATAATGTCATCCGCAAATCTTAAGTGGTTCAAATATTCGCCATTAATCTTCAAACCTTTCTCTTCCCAACTCAACCTTCTGAAAATCTCTTCCAAACAAGCTGTAAATAATTTGGATGAAAAGGTATCGCCTTGCGTACTCCTTTCTCGATCTTGATCTTTTCTGTATCTTTAT
>NC_134797.1:12140350-12145350 GCF_046742065.1 Oratosquilla oratoria | reverse complement strand
TCTCATGTTTTTTTTTTTCCGAAAAGGATGGAAGAATGATAAGTTTTGGTCTAAAACGGAAGTAAAAAGTAAATTCAATAGAAATATGTTTTACAATTACTTCGTGTGCCATCCTTTAAATAAATGGAACTAGTTCGTGATTTATATAATAAAGTGCTCATAATACTAGTTACGATCAAATGAATTACCGTTAAAGAGATGAATTAGCCATATGTGTACAGGATTACATATTAATATAAAAGATGAATTTTTTTTTAATTATGGTTACTCCTAAATATTTCGTTTTCTATCTACCCCTGGTGTATAAGAGAGAATGTTCATTTCGATTAAATTGTTTTTCTGCGGGCTTAAATAAGTTTTTAAATAGTTAATGAAACATTCTCCATAATAGGTTACTTAATATTTATCAATATTTAAGATCCTCTTAATCGAATGATTAATATTCTAAGCCATTGCTCCATATAAGATTTATATTTGGTGGTTACCAAAAAAAATATGTTTCAGGTGTATTTTTATCTACAAAACACAATACAATGCATTGTATATATAATCTCAAATTATAAGTAATATCTTTATTACTTATAATTAGACTGAATCCTACATAAGCTTCATCTCCTTTCATAGGACAATGGTAGATTTCAAGTCTCTACGAATAAAACATTGGATACCCAAACATATCTACGGGTTAATCCCACCCTTCTCCGTGCCCAAATATCCTTTCAAGGTCTTTTGCTATCCTACAGCTCGAAGGAACCCCTTCGCTCAGATCCTGCGAGTCCTTACCACCTCTCACCCTCACCCGTCCTCTACCCGGTCCTATCCTGCCGACCCTGTCCCCCTCCTCCTTCACCTCCGCATCCTCCATCTCCTCCCTCCTCAAGCGAGCGAGCGAGCTCGGTCCTACAAACAGTCACTACCTCCTCCTCCTCCTCCTCCTCCTACCCCTCCTCCTCCTTCCACACACTCTACTCCTTTCCTCCACGTCCTACTCCTCCTCCTCCTTCTCCTCCTCCTCCACCCCTCCTCCTCCTCCTCCTCCACCCCTCCTCCTCCTCCTCCTCCTCCTCCTCCTCAACGTCCTGCCCTCCTCCTCCTCCTCCCTTCCTTCACCAAATCCTCCGCACACCATTCATGCTTGGAGCTGTCGTAACGAAATCGGCAATCGTAAACTAGAAAATAATAAACTAATATTACCTAGAACAGGTTATCTAGGGTGTAATATGAGGACAAACAATTTAATCTAAAGGAACGTGATTTAACTTAACCGCCCAGGATGCGGATAACTGGATTATCAACCACAACAATGACGCCAGCTTAATACACTTTGAATACTTTATTAAATCGATGGCGCCCTACAACAAAAAGTACTAAATGCAGTGTGCTGGGTGATCTAATAGAGGTGTTCAAGTGGATGAAAGGCTTTAACAAGGGTGATGCAAACAAGGTCATCATATTAAAACAACAAGGCAGGACTCGCAGTAATGGTAATAAACTGGACAAACTTAGATTTAAAAAGGAAAAAGGTAAGAATTTGTTTACTAATAGGGTGGTCGACGAATGGAATAAACTTAGTAACCATGTAGTAAGCGCTGAAACTATCAGTTGCTTTAAGAAACGATTAGACAACTTTATGGATGGAGATGACAGGTGGTGATAGATACGGAGCTGCCTAGTGTAGGCCTTATGGTCTCTTGCAGTCTCCTTCATTCTTATGTTCTTATGTTTTTATGTAAATATATTTCTCCCATCTGTGTCTGATGGCTCTTTCCCTTTGACATGGGGATATCACACTGGGCTATTTTTCCTCCAACCTCCAATTTATTGGCGATACCAACTACCTCCAACACTTTTTCCGCCGACAAATTCCTATGCCAAACTATTTCATTATCTCAACAATTGACATAGAATGTCATTTGATATACTGTTTTTTTTTTCCTCCGGCAAATCAGATTTCTCCCTGAAAGCTACAGGACGTACATCGGCTCCAATAACCGAAGGAAAAATAGCCCAGTGTGATGAGCCTCTTCCGACCCTTGAGAAACATAATCAAGGACCTGTGTGTTACTGTGGCGCGCTTGTTTCTACTTTACCTCACACAGTGTGGACACGCGTTGGATTCTAAGGCCCTGTTCAAACTAGCGGTCTGAACCGCGGCGGTTCAATTACACACAGCCACGCAGTTCTCCTTTGACTAGGTGGTACCGCCGCGGTTTCCGCGCGGTTCAAACCGCCAGTGAAAACGGGGCCTAAGAGCCACAGGTAATATTTAGTTCCTCTGGCAATCCCAAGACGACGGGAAGAGAGGACAGATTGGGTCCTAGTAGTAAAGGACTTGAACATAAGAACAAAAGAATGAAGGAGACTGCAAGGGACCATAAAGCCTACATTAGGCAGTTCCGTATCCATCACCACCTGTCATCCCCATCCATAAATTTGCCTAATCGTTTTTTAAAACAACTGATAGTTTCAGCGCTTACTACATGGTTACTAAGTTTATTCCATTCGTCGACCACCCTATTAGTAAACCAATTCTTGCCTATTTCCTTTTTAAATCTGCAAGAATTGGTGGCCCAAGTTCTTCTCCTTGTCCATCTGGAGGGAGGAGCGCTCGTTTCAGCCTGGTTAAGGCCACAAAGTTTTATTCGGCTGCTCTTTGGCATCATTCCTCATCAGCGAAGAGTTAAAAGGAAAAATGAACATTCGGAAATCAAAAGAAAAAAATGAACATTCGAAAATAAAAAATAGAGAGAGCGAGAGAGAGATAGAGAGAGAGAGAGAGAGAGAGAGAGAGAGAGAGAGAGAGGAGGAAGAGGAAGAGAGAAAGAGAGAGAGAGAGATGGAGAGAGAGTGAGAGAGAGGAGAGAGAGAGGAGGAAGAAGAAGAAGAAGAGGAGAGAGAGAGAGAGAGAGAGAGAGAGAGAGAGAGAGAGAGAGAGAGAGAGAGAGAGAGAGAGAGGAGGAAGAGAAAGAGAGAGAGAGAGATGGAGAGAGAGGAGAGTGGAAGAGGAAGAGAGAGAGAGAGAGAGAGAGAGATAGAGAGAGAGAGAGAGATGGATAGATAGATAGATAGAGAGTGAGAGAGAGAGAGATGGATAGATAGATAGATAGAGAGTGAGAGAGAGAGAGAGAGAGAGAGAGAGAGAGAGAGAGAGAGAGAGAGAGAGAGAGAGAGAGAGAGAGAGAGAGAGAGAGAGAGAGAGAGAGAGAGAGAGAGAGAGAGAGAGAGAGAGAGAAATAGAGAAGTTGTACAGAAGAAGAGTGAAAAAAACAAACATAGATATACAAAGAAGAAGAAGAAGAAGAAGAAGAAGAAGAAGAAGAAGAAGAAGAAGACGAAGAAGAAGAAGAAGAAGAAGAAAAGAGAGAGAGAGAGAGCAGTTGTCCAGCCACGTCGCTCATGGTTGAAATGAACTTCCAGCCGAGACAACAGCACATAACATAGTTCGATATTATTATTATTATTATTATTTTTTTTTTTTTTTGCTCTGCTTGAAATAATCAACTTCCAGCCGAGACATTTGCATAGGATACAGTTCATTTTGTAGAAAATCACTTTAGTAATCGCCAATCGTTTCTTCCTTTTTTTATTCTTATTTTGTATTTTTCACCAATTTCTTTTCTTTTTTACTTGCTATGAACCGAAAAATCCCCAATCGACCTCCTGCTTTCTCATTGAACTAAATATCGATCCGAGTGTTGAAAGAAAGTGCAGTTACTTGTTGACTAAACACAATTCTGCCAAGATAGGAAATAGAGAGGTTCATAGTAACTAAGTGTATTCTCCTCATGTATGTGTATATATGCTTTGTATATATCTGCTAACGGAAAGTATTCGCAATAAATCTAATTACATTTGATGAATAAATAATTCTTTAATTTCAACACTTAACCTACGTATGTGCTTTGTATATATATATTTTTATTTTATTTTATTTTATTTTTTTAACCAGCCGCCTGGTAGGGTTATCTACTATCAGTCAGTGGTCCTCGTTTCCTAATTTCTCTCCATCTTTCTCTATCTCTGTAGACTTCATTTTCTAATTACTGAAAAAATTTGCAATAATTCTCATTATATTTGATGAACAAATAATTCCTTAATTTCAATAGTTAAACTACATATAGGCTTTGTATATATCTAATTACTGAAAACATTTGCAATAATTCTCATTACATTGGATAAATGAATTCAGCTGAGAGGGGAACTACAAGAAGAGGGGGCAATTAATCCATTAAACTCCGATGACAAGATGTCTTGTCATTTGGTCAAATAAAACAAAAAATCATAAAACACCAAAATGTTTGATCAAACACCAGAAAAATATGACGTCAGTCCTCGCTTCGCTCGCGAGCGAAGCGAGGACTGACGTCATATTTTTCTGGTGTTTGATCAAACATTTTGGTGTTTTATGATTTTTTGTTTTATTTGACCAAATGACAAGACATCTTGTCATCGGAATTGAATGGGTTAATAGCCTTTGGACGAGCATCCGAGCCATTTTATTCATCCGAGGGGAAGCCATTTCTTTACAATCCTTCATCCCGTGATTGATAAAGAACACCTCAGGCGTTGAGGAATTTAAGAAATAGATGAATAAATAAATAAATCAATAAATTTATAAATAGATAAATAAATATATTGATAAACAAATAGATAGGCAAATAAATAAATAGATAAATGAAAAATAAACAGATAAATAAATTAATGAATACATAAATATATAAATAGATAAAAATTATTGAATACATGAATAGTACAAGTAAACAAATAAATAGATGGCTGAATAAATGAGTAAATGAATAAATAAATAAATGGATAAATATATATAAGTAAATGCATGAATAAATTAATAAGTAAATAACTGGATAAATACAAAAATACATAAACGATTAAATAAGTAAATAAGTAAGTAGAAATTAAACAATTGGGAAATTGACATTTGTGAAAAAAGGAAAGATGGCTCAAATGCAACTCCACTTTCTCTTGACAATACACTCTCTCTC
>NC_134797.1:12138031-12139850 GCF_046742065.1 Oratosquilla oratoria | reverse complement strand
AAAGGGATGGTGAGAAATATAATTTGGAAAATAAAGCGAAGTTAGATACAAACTTGCGTCATGTATCGTTCTCTCATTGCGACGTCGTGGTCATCGCTTCAACCGTTCTTGAATAGCGGATGATTGCCGGTGGGTGTGGCACCCTCGGATGCGATCTCGACTCGACAGAACTCTTCGTGACAACGGATTTTTCCTCACGACTGTCCTCACACCTTGGGCAAAGGTGGTGTCACCATCACCGCCAACCCCCCCCCTCTCTCTCTCTCTCTCTCTCTCTATATATATATATATATATATATATATATATATATATATATATGTATATATACATATATATATGTATATATACACATATATATATGTATATATATATATATGTATATGTCTATATATACATATACATATACATATATATATATGTATATATCTATGTATATATATATATATATATATATATATATATACATGTTTATATATACATATACATATACCTATATATACATATACATATATATACATATATACGTATATGAATACATATATTTTTTTATTCTTCTCCTTCTTTACTTTCTTTTTCTTTCTTTTTTTTCAAGGCTAAATTTCTTCCTCCCCTCCGGACTCTCTCTTTAGATTGGCCTTTTCTTCGTCCCTTTCCAAAATTTCTTCAAGTATTCACTTTCCCCCTTCTTTTCTCGGCCCGGCTGCCCTCTCTCTCTCGTAGCAAACTCTCTCTTCCCTTTCCAAAGCCCCTTTCTCTCACAGGGGAAACTCTTCGGCCGTTCCAGACTCTCTCTTGACTCCCGCTCTCTCTCCCCTTCTCTTTTCATGAGGACATTCTCTCCTCCCTTGCCAAGGCCAAGGGGACCCTTTCTATCAATCTCTCCTCTTTTTCAAGAACGATCCATTGGACTTTCTCTAGGAACACTCGCTCTTCACTTTTAAAGCTCAACCTTTCTCTATCTCTCTCTCTCTCTCTCTCTCTCTCTCTCTCTCTCTCTCTCTCTCTCTCTCTCTCTCTCTCTCTCTCTCTTTGCAGTATACATCTTTTCTTCCAAGTCTCACCCTTTTTCGCTTTTTTCACCTGCATTTTTTTTTTTTTTTTTCTAAATCTCCTTTCTTTTCAATTTCACTCTCTTCTACTCTCTCAAGCCCGGGGCAGATGCGAAGGGCCACTATTCATGCCTAACCTAAACTAACTTAACCTAACTTAACCCAACCTAACCTAACCTAATCTCACCAATCGTAACCTAACCTAACCTAACCTAATCAAACCTTTCCATCCACATTTAAAACTTACCAGACGGAAGTTCACCTTCCTTTGGAATGAGCTCCTTCGCCGTCCTTGTAGCTTCTCCATGACCCCACACACCCCCGCACGTCCCCCCTCCCTCTCCTCAGGATTCATTAGTGGTCCCCTGCAAGATCGTCCTATCCCCTAGAAGAACAACACGATATGTCACTAATCGAGCGCGAGAAATTTATCCCAGGAGCCACCTTTGCCCTGTGTGCTAGGGGCTGGATTAAACGCACCTCAGCACACAGATGTTTACCCCTGCCGTACCGGGTGCCTCTTTTCCTTTTTATTTTTGCTGACGTCAGGCGATTGTATTCATCTACTTTTCCTCGCTTTCTCTTTTCACATACTCTCTCTCTCTCTCTCTCTCTCTCTCTCTCTCTCTCTCTCTCTCTCTCTCTCTCTCTCTCTCTATTTCAGCCTCTGCCCCCTCTCTCCCCCTTTTCTCTTTCTATGAAACCATTCCCCTTTCCAAAAACCTGCCATCATCTACACTAGTGTGTCCCTTTCTCAGCCTTCTGTAAC
>NC_134797.1:12130531-12133031 GCF_046742065.1 Oratosquilla oratoria | reverse complement strand
TGTGTGTGTGTGTGTGTGTGTGTGTGTGTGTGTGTGTGTGTGTGTGTGTGTGTGTGTGTGTGTGTGTGTGTGTGTGTGTGTGTGTGTGTGTGTGTGTGTGTATTCACCTCGGATCTGCTGCAGCCTCTTTTCGAGACAGCCAGACACCACCCTACCGCAGTGAGCTCAGAGCTCATTATTAGCAGATCTCTGGGTAGGTCTGAGACCACTCACACTCCACACACTGTGTGTGTGTGTGTGTGTGTGTGTGTGTGTGTGTGTGTGTGTGTGTGTGTGTGTGTGTGTGTGTGTGTGTGTGTGTGTGTGTGTGTGTGTGTGTGTGTGTGTGTGTGTGTGTGTGTGTGTGTGTGTGTGTGTGTGCGTGTGTGTGTGTGATTAACCATGGTCTTGGATCACGTGTTAGACTCGTGATCGACAGCTATTACCATCCCGGAAGAGAGCTCAGAGCTCACGTGCGACCAATCTGTGTAATGCTGTGACCTTACACGCACACACACACCCAACTCCCAGCCCACGAGAGTTGAAATAACGACTCACAGCGCAGCGATGCTGAAATTATTTCAGAACTGGCCGGGATTCGACCCCGAACCGCCGTAGTTGCGGCTGCGAACGCTACCACTGCGCCGTCGTGTCATGTATATAATGTGTATCCACTTGGTCTTTGAATCACGTGTTGGACTCGTGATCGACAGCTATTTCCCTCCTGGAAGAGAGCTCAGAGCTCGTAGGTCCGATCTATGGGTAATGCTATGACCTTGCACACACACACACACACCCAACTCCCCGCCCACGAGAGTCAGAGTAACGACCCGAAGCGCAGCGGTACCGAAATAATTTCGGCCCTGGGCAGGATTCGAACCATGAGCTGCGGGTCACTATTGTGGCAGCTCAGTGCTCTACCAACTACGCCACCGAGTTGTGTGTGTGTGTGTGTGTGTGTGTGTGTGTGTGTGTGTGTGTGTGTGTGTGTGTGTGTGTGTGTGTGTGTGTGTGTGTGTGTGTGTGTGTGCGTGCGTGCGTGTGTGTGTGTGTGTGTGTGTGTGTGTGTGTGTGTGTGTGTGTGTGTGTGTGTGTGTGTGTTTGAGCTAAAAACCATCGTTTGCCTTCTGTTCCATTATTTTTTCTACCGATTTTCGTCTTTTGTTAGCTCAGCTACAAAGAAAAGATAATTTATTAAAGTTACTCCATTTTCATTTTCTGTGAACATAGAATCTTTGAAACAACTCCCAAACTCCACCCCTTTCAAGTCTCTGCACCAATCATAGCCAAAGAAATCTCAACGCACGAATCATAAACAACCATGTTGCTACGTCATGTCGTTTGCACCAATCAGACACGAGGGGATAACCTCCTCAGCCAATGAGAACGCGCAGGACAAAATACCGTCCAAAATCCTATTTCCCCACTTTTTATGATAAAATGTTCTTTAATTCTATAAACCTAATATTAAGGATAAATGAATTGATTATGTTTTGTATCCTTCCAACTCCCTCTTTTCTTAAGGAGAGGTCTTTCCTTCTCCTCCTCCTACTAGGAAACATCCCTCAAAATCCCTTCATCCCCCATCCTTGGCTCCCAATTCCACAAGGTCCCAGGAATCGAGTGGCTCCGTGGGGAGCTCACATCTCCTTGCCAACCTTGATGTGGGACTTTGGGAGTCTACAGGACCTCCCGAAGGACTCCCACGACCTTCCGATCCCCTCCAATCCCGACTGGGGAAGAGGGAAACAGGCGAAGACGAAGGAGACTTGGCTCAAGGGATATGTAGGATCGTGAATTGTGGAGTTCTACATGTGATTGGACCCAAGGCTGTTTTGAGGATAAGCCTTTTTGAAGGGGACCTTGGGAGGAGGTCAAAGTACGCTTTGAAGGATCAGTGACGTCATATACGCGTCCCAAGGGACCATTTTGTTTTGTCCACGAGTTAAACTTGATGGTTCCTCATATTGGGTGGGTTTTTTCAGTGGGTGGCTGGATCGAAGTGAATTTCGTAGCTTCGCCAGTAAAAAACAAAACACGGAACAGGAAATGGAATATAATTTCTTTGTTTCTTATTGATTTGCAGCTTATTTTCACTACCAAGTACAAACATAAAAAGCATAAAAGAACTCTTCAGCTCATATAATGAAATGGAATAGCTTGCAATATTTATATTTAAACAATTTATTAAATAGGCTATCCATTTTTCCGTTCTCTCTCAACGCAAGACTTCTCCGTTTTCTATGATAGGCACTAGTGCCAAGCAACCCGGAAGAAATAGCCCAATAATCATAATAATTACATCCTAGTGTTTAGCAAGACCGTATGCATGTTTCCAACAGCAGGAGACTACAATTTAATTAATTAAGATACTTCTTTCCTTCGTTTTTAGCTAAAATATGAATGACCCTGTGTTGCCGAGAAAAAACAAAAACAAGTTTATCTTGTGGCTAAGTAACCAAAGCTGGTGTTCAAGGTCATGCTGGTCGACGTGCGTTCCCCCTAGGGACTTGCATCCGTG
>NC_134797.1:12125531-12128031 GCF_046742065.1 Oratosquilla oratoria | reverse complement strand
TACAACAAAATGTGTGATTTGATTTTTTTTTCACAATTTCATCTTTCTTATTTCTATTTTATTCATTTCTTTATTTATTCATGTCGTTGTTCATTTATCCATCTATCGATTTATTTGTTTATTTATTTATCTATTTATTCATTTGTTTATCTATTGTAAGTGGTTTGCTTTATTTCTACCTATTCCATCGTGAAACCTGCGTATGGGGAGCATTGTCGTGATGAAGACCCCGCTTCTCTACCGATGGGTATTTTTCTTTTCCTTCTATCGACGCCAGGCGACTTTATTCAGCTGAAACCTTCAGTAGCAAAGATAATAAACATTCGAAAATCTGAACTGTAAAAGAAAATCAATAAAATCTTACGACTCCCTGTGTCTTGCTGCATTGCTTCTGACTAAGGGCAGTGGGTAGGATCCAGGGATGACCCGTCATCCATGGGGAGCTAAGATGAGAGGGGGGGAAAGGGCCGTGGTGGATGGGAGTGGATTAGTTAGGAGTGAAATGGATGAAAGAAGGTATTTGCCTTTTGACTAGGCTACCTCCCGTATAAGGGGGAAAAACTCTTGGTATATAGAAAGATAGGTAGATAGATAGATAGATATATAGATAGACAAGTCCCTCCGATCTTGTTTTGTCACTGACTATCCCAAAAATAAAGAATAAATAAATAGATAAATAAATAGATAATTAAATAAATGAATAAACAAAGAAAGAAATGAAAGAATAAATAGATTAATTCACAAATACAAACAAATAAAAGATATATTGATCAATGAATGATTAAATAATTACATAAGTAAATAATAAGAACAATAAAGAAATACATGTAAAATCCGTCATATTCGTAACAGAAGCTATGACATCACAATGACAATGATCCGTGACGTCACAGATAAAATTTGTATATTTACCTGTTTTTTATTAATTCTATTTTTATCTACTGACCAATTTATTTGCTCATTTACCACAATATAGATGAATTTATCTATATATCTATTATACTTATTCATTTCTTTAGTAAAGTTAGTTCACTAGTTATCTAATTATTATTAATTTGTAATATATCAATCTACTTTCGTCACGTACGGATGATGTTGGGTGAGGCCTCTGTTCACAAGTGGACTACAAAGAGTTAGTGAACGTCCTTGCAAGCCCCCGGGTAGACACCCTAGTATTTGAATGGCCCCTGAACCCAACCCCCTTCCCAAAGGACCAAGTACCTATTATAGTGGATACCGTGTCTGGCTTCCGCGTCATGACGTCATCACAAGATAAGAGAAAATCGTAAAGAATTAGGGGAGACTTTATGTTTTTCGTCTGTCTAAATAAGTGCTGAAGTAACAAAGCATTTAGTAAGTACATTGATCGGCTGATTGAATGATAAATTGAATGAGATAGATATATAGATAAATAGACAGATAGAGATAGAGAGACAGATAGAGATAGATAGAGAGAGAGAGAGGTAGAGAAAGGGAGAGAGAGGTAGAAATATTAACGAAAAAATCAAAACCATTTGTGTTTGTGTGTGTGTGTGTGTGTGTGTGTGTGTGTGTGTGTGTGTGTGTGTGTGTGTGTGTGTGTGTGTGTGTGTGTGTGTTTTTCACCATGGTCTTGGATTACGTGTTGGACTCGTGATCGACAGTTATTAACCTCAGAGCTCGTATGACCGATCTATGGGTAATACTGTAACCTTACATGTACACACACACACACACCTTCCCGCCCACTAGAGATGGAGTAACAACCTGCAACGCAGCGATACTAAAATTATTTCAGCCCTGGGCAGGATTCAAACCCGGACCGCCGTAGTGGCAGGCGAGAACTCTAACGACTACGCCACGAGGTTGTGAGAGTATGCGCGCGTATTTGTGTTCGTGTTTGTGCATGCATGTATATCTTTGTTTAAAAATGTACACCCTATATTGAGTGTTATATTTTGTATTAAGAATATCTCAACCAGGGAGTCACAAGAAAATAGATGTTCCTGTTTATATACTATTCTTAATTTTGTAAATAATGGGGATAACTCGAGAACGGCGGGACAAGCGCAGACTAGGAACTGTCTTTACCGCTGTCTGACGTCGACTGAAGATTGGAAAAGAAAGCGACCGAAACGAAGACTCTGACGTCACGATACAAGACCAACGACAAGGTCCAGTCTATTCTCAGCTTAGGGGTAGTCCCGTACCAATACTTCATATATCAATTCTTATTCCACATATACTCACAGATTTTCCATACCAATACCTACTATATTGCAAAACACATTCACTTTTGTGACTCCATAGCTGGCTGAAAATTCGGAACAGGTTAAAGTAAAAGCTACAGGTTGGACATCCCTCCCCCTTTTGTAAAATAGACTCGCCCTCAAGGCTAGACACCAAGGCAGACTGTTGGGGGCGGTGATTCAAACTCAACAGCAGAAATGTAACCAAATAATCACAACGTGAGCGTTCCTTTTTTTCCTGCAGACGATTACAGGATGTGAAAAATATACTT
>NC_134797.1:12115531-12120531 GCF_046742065.1 Oratosquilla oratoria | reverse complement strand
CAGCTGGGATTATGTGAGGATTGTAAATGTTGCGTTTCAGACACACCAGTATGGAGATCTTTATACTGTTTCTACATTTGCCGTAGATTATCCAGCCAATAAATCTTTTAATTTAGTTTTTATAATATTATATCAACTTTAGCATTTGGTTGAAGTAACTATGTTCTTTGATTTCCTCAAGCTCCTCACCATCAATTACAATCGCTTTACTGTGAAGTTGATAGTTCACTACTAGTTTGGTTTTATTCTTATTCGTATTCAAAGCCTACTATGAGACTTTCTTTATATCACTGGACACATCTTGCCAGTCTTTTCCAATTCTTAAAAATGAGAAAGTTATCATCTGCAAACTTCAATTGATAAGAATTTTCTCCATTATTGTTCAGACATTTTCTTCCTCGAATGAATTCTGAAATTCCATTTAAAGAAGGCTGGGTAACTACGTATTCTTATCTTACTTTTTCTCGATCCTGATTTCTTTTCTTTTCTATTTTTTTTTTTTTTTTTTTTTGTATTTTCAATGTACTCGCCATTTATTACCACACGTTTGTATGCGCCCTGTTTGTTATATTGAATTTTATGTTGCTGTTTGTTTTCATAACACAAAAGTATTTTCATAATCTACAATAATAAGATAAATAGAATAAAGACATCTTTTAATCTCTCCCATAAGTTGTATAACTCTTCAACCACTTCACTCTTGCAAATTTCTCAATCTCGTCTCTCCACCTGTCTGGTCTCGTCTTTCGCGCTTACCATCTTACGGCGTCCAGTCAGTAACATTTACTCCATATCCCATCATCTTTTCTGGCCACACATTTGTTCCTATATCGCCTCCACAATCTATTCTACTCTTATTTGCGCTCTTCCCTAATTTGCCTTCTTCATGTCTTTCAACGTTATTCCTAGCATTGATGTCTCCATTCCTCTCTGTAAAATATTTACAAAGGATTACAAAAGAGGAGCATGCCGACAGGAGACCTTTTGGTCCATAACTAGGTCGGATGCAAAAAAATATAATGATGATAAATACAGAGATAAATAAATAAATAAATAAATAGAATCATAATACTATAAATAATGATAATGAATAAGTAAATAGGTAAATTAAATGATAAACAAACAGGTAAATAGTAAATAATAAATTGGCAGATAATCAAGGAAATAATAATAAACAAACAGACAAATAATAACAAACAAATAAATAAATTATATAAAATAAATGCTAGGCATTACAGCACCTTGCCTAGGTGTTTATCTAAACGAATCTTAAAGCTTCGAACTGAACTACATTGCACTGCCTCTGCAGAAACTTTATTTCATTCATTAACTACACGGTTGGCGAAGTTGTTTCTACCCACTTCCAAATTTAATCTATTTCCTGACAGTTTGAGACCATTATTTCTTGTCGGGTTCTCATTTATTGTGAAAATTTTGTCACTTTTGACGTTGTCAATTCCCTTTAGAATCTTAAAGGCCTGTATTAAGGCACCTCTGAGTCTATGCTTTTTTAGGGAAAATAGATCCATATGTTTTAGTCGATTTTCGTATGATTTATTTTTTATATTTGGAATCAGTTTTGTGGCTCGCCGTTGTACTTTTTCCAATGCATTGGCCACTTTCCAAGCTTTGTATCAGTAGATCATAGCTGGGAGTACATGCTGATTGTAAACTTTGCATTTCATACATAGCTAGAACCTCTCAAGATTAACCTATATTTACCAAACATTTTCTAGGCTATTGTATGCCATTTCTTTATATCACTTGTATCTTCTTAAGCTAGTTTTGATATGTGACCTAAATTACTATGCTTCTCAGCTACAAGACTCTCACAATCGAAAACCAAAATATGTATTTACGTAATAAGATTTTGTAGTTTCGATTAATCTGTAAAAGAGTATTACATAATCATATTGAAGTTTTCATCCACATGCACATATACGCACAAACACACATACACGTGCGCGCACACAAACACAAACGTAAACAAGGGCAAGCCGTAAGGAGTTCAAGGCAG
Organism: Oratosquilla oratoria; assembly: GCF_046742065.1. NCBI lineage: Eukaryota > Metazoa > Arthropoda > Malacostraca > Stomatopoda > Squillidae > Oratosquilla > Oratosquilla oratoria. Next base: position 12,118,514 of record NC_134797.1, on the reverse strand, counting down.
GATCTAGGAAAATGGGAGGACGCACGCCCGAGAAGTGGGTTCCGAGGTGTGGTCGCTCTGGAAAGAGGGCACCCCCCATCCACGCCCTGGAAAGAGGGCACCCTCCATCCACGCCCTGGAAGGAGACTCTCGGGAAAGTAGGTTTTCTGGGCTGGGCAAGACAACGGAAGCATCATCTGGAGCAGTAGGTGGGTGTGCTTGGGTCCACAAGTGAAATCTTGCTCCACAAAGGAGCATCTTCCCACGGTTGAACGGGGGAGTGGCTTCCTGAATTGCCCCACCCTCTGTGATGCACACACACACACACACGTACGCACGTGCACACACGCGTGCACACACACATAAACACACACGCACACACACACACACACACACAATAAACTCATGATAAAACTTAGACTAGGCATATCACTCTTATAATTACTGTATTGCATTATTGTCAGCGTATCACTGTAAAACTTAGACTAGGCGTATTACTCATAAAAGTACTCTATTGTATTATTGTCAGTGTATTACTGCTACTTCAATAAACCTATTATTATTATTATTATTATTATTATTATTATTATTATTATTATTATTATTATTATTATTATTATTATTATTATTATTATTATTATTATTATTATTATTATTATTATTATTATTATTATTATTATTATTATTATTATTATTATTATTATCATTATTATTATTATTATTATTATTATTATTATTATTATTATTATTATTATTATTATTATTATTATTATTATTATTATTATTATTATTATTATTATTATTATTATTTATTATTATTATTATTACACACACACAGGCACACACGCACTAACATATATTTTGACTAGAAACAAGGATCCAGTAAAATAAATGCGTTCAAGAGTGAAAAGCATTTTTACTAAAATGAAACGGAAGGGTATATTGTTAAGTGATGCTATTTATACAAAAGATTGACAAGCAAGTAAAAAATTATGGAAGAAGAAGGGATCTATGGATGTAATATCTGCCGCCTGTTATTTCATTTTATTCTATTTATTTCTATCCGGCCTCGTTATGGGCTAAAAGGTCTCCTGCCGAGCTTCTGTTTTACCATCGCCATGATTGTTCTCTGATCATCAGTTATGATATACGAAAAAGAAAATCAGCTGATCTGAACTCTTGTGCATAACTGTAAATGAATAAACAAATGAATGAATAAATAAATTAATGAATAAATCACTGTAAGTGACAAGACTTGAATATGCCCATTTAAAATGTCTCGTACACGGGGAAGACACTATAATATATCTGAAAATTGTAAACAAATAATTACATAAAAACAAGTCTTGTAAAGTCCTTCAAGATGTAAATGAATCCAGAAATGGAACCAGCAATGGAACATGGAAATCATTGGCATCAAGTACAGTGTAACGGAAAAAATTATAAAACAGATTTTGTACCACACGAGAGGAATCAACAAAAGATAATATATCTGGGAATAATAAACTACATAAAAAAAATCCATAAGACAACTCTGCTAGACAGATCAAAGCATAGACTGGAAAAACGCTGCCATTATTTTCAAATTTAATTGTAGTTTCATAAGAAAAATAATTGAATTTTTTGCTCATTAAACCTTTTTCCTAACTTTAGCACGTCCAACGGTCAATGGTCACCAGATTCCATTAATTGGCTGGTTCTGAACTCAGCAACTGCCAATCATATGCCTGGCCTCTCCAAGGGATTCTTCTTATTTCTTTGATATACTTCCTTATTTTGTATATCCTCTTGTTCTCCCCTTATTGTACCTAGCTGCTGAAGACTAAAAGAATATCATGTATTGGATACAACTCTAAAACGGGTCCTACACAACCAATATTATTGCGCAATATTCCATAATTTACTATATTTGACGTTGTAGGGGAGGTATTAAAGAATGACACAATAAATTTAAGACATCAAATGTACAGGCCGAACACGTATACCTAGTCAATACCATCCTTACATTGTCAATAATATTATATGATACGGAATATTGCGCAATAATATTGATCGTGTAGGGCCCGCTTAACAGGCGAAACGTCGTAGTAACTAAAATGGGCTCTCCTCGGACGGTGATTATTTGATTGACTCGTCGGCAACTGCCAATTGCATACGAAAGAGATTAAGCCTGGAATATGCTTCGACATTCTGGAACCGACATGGGAAGAAGGATAAAATGAAACTGAAAATTTTTCAGAAATTCATCAGTATTTCTGGAGGATTGAAAACCCTCAAGGAAAGAGTGAGGGAGTTGGGTAGGTTGACAGAATCACACAGTAGAAATAGATTAATGAAAAAAGAACATCATAGACAAGAAAGACTTTCTCCAGCTGGCAGTATCTCAAAGGATTGTATAAATGGAATAATAGAAAAAGCGTATATACTGAAGATTTCATATAAAAAAGCATAGATATGAAGGTGTCTCAAAGGAGTAAGGGCAACAATTGTCAAATTTGTGAACAATGGACCGAGGGGAAAGATTATGTTAGAAAAATCAAACCGCGATCATTTGAAATAAACGAACAGAGAAAACAGAGCGTAAGAAGTGTTCACTTATTCACTGAAGTTTAAATGATGACATGTAATGGCTAACTGGCAACTGCGGCCATGGCAATCTCAGATCAATTCCTAATTGGTACTTAGGGCCTTAATTTGACGGGAAAATTAGTCCACTGTATTTGAAGACTGAATTACTATGACATTAGTATTTCTTCAGCGCTTCTATTTTTGGGGACAATATGGCTCCAAAGTTAAAAGAAATCAGCATTCTTTTTTTGTGTAGGAATTTGTTTCCAATTGAGAAAGAGTAATACATGGTTCTCGTCCGTAGGAACGTTACTAAAGCATCAAGTAGGTGACCCACATGATATTTATTACATTTGTTATCTAGATACCTAGATACATTTGATCTCCCAATCAAAAAGTAAATACATAAAAAAAAAAATAGAATAACAATCAATAA
>NC_134797.1:12105531-12110531 GCF_046742065.1 Oratosquilla oratoria | reverse complement strand
TAAACAGCCTTCGTCCGTTACTCCCGTTTGAATGTGAGTGGCCAGCGAGCCCCAGCCAATCACAAGGCGTTTCCCTCTCCGTTCTTTGGGGGCGCTCTCAGAGTCTTGACACCGGAGACCCTTCTGCAGACTCTCGCTGGCTTCTGTGACCTTTGGGGTCGCTGTGGCCACGGAGCGGGAGAAGGAGAAGAGAGAGAGAGAGAGAGAGAGAGAGAGAGAGAGAGAGAGAGAGAGAGAGAGAGAGAGAGAGAGAGAGAGAGAGAGAGAGAGAGAGGTGGAGAGGAAGGACGGAATGGAAGAGAGAGGCAGAGAAGGAGGAGGAAAAGGTTTAGGGGCCGAACGAGGAGGAGGAGGAAGAGGGAAAAATAATACGAGAATGTGTAGGAGGGGAAGGAACAGGAAAGAGATGAGAGAGAGAGAGAGAGAGAGAGAGAGAGAGAGAGAGAGAGAGAGAGAGAGAGAGAGAGAGAGAGAGAGAGAGAGAGAGAAAGAGAGAGAGAGAGAGGCGGAGAGGAAAGACGGAATGGAAGGGAGAGGCAGAGGAAGAGGAGGAAAAGGTTTTGGGGCCGAACGAGGAGGAGGAGGAAGAGGAGAAAAATAATACGAGAAGGTGTAGGAGGAGAAGGAACAGGAAAGATATGAGAGAAAGAGGAAGAAAAAGACGAGGAAGAGGAGAAAATGGCGTGAATGATAATTAGGAAGATGACTAGGAGGAGGAGGAGGAGGAGGAGGAGGTAAGGAGTAAGAATAAGGAAATTAAGAGAAATAAAAGAAAAGAATGAGTAAGATAAATAAAATGAGACAGATAACAAGGGATAGTACCAGTAGTAGTAGTAGCAGTAGTAGTAGTAGTAGTAGTAGTAGTAGTAGTAGTAGTAGTAGTAGTAGTAGTAGTAGTAGTAGTAGTAGTAGTAGTAGTAGTAGTAGTAGTAGTAGTAGTAGTAGTAGTAGTAGTGGTGGTGGTAGTAGTAGTAGTAGTAGTAGTAGTAGTAGTAGTAGTAGTAGTAGTAGTAGTAGTAAATGCAGTACTAGTAGTACTAATAGTAGTAGTAGTAGTGGTAGTAGTAGTAGTAGTAGTAGTAGTAGTAGTAGTAGTAGTAGTAGTAGTAGTAGTAGTAGTAGTAGTAGTAGTAGTAATTGCAGTAGTAGTAGTAGTAGTAGTAGTAGTAATTGCAGTAGTAGTAGTACTAGTAAAAGTAGTAGTAGTACTAGTAGCATGAATAAAGTACTACTAATAATGATAGTTGTAAGAGTAGTAGTAATAGTAGTAGGGGGAGGAAGAGGAGAAGGAGGAATGGAAGTAGATGTAAGAGTAGGAGGAGGAGGAGGAGGAGGAAGAAGGAAGAAAATAATTCTGTGAAGCATGAAGGGAGGGAGGAAGGAAGGAGGGGAGGAGGAGTAGGCGTGGCAGAGGTCGGGAGTGACTTCGTGACGGCGACGGCGTTCCCATTCCTGGAGGTCAAGAGGTCTCGAAGTCGATAGTTCCTTCCTGGCGGCGTTTTGTAGGTCGCCCCCGTCAGGCATGTAGAGCTAAAGACGCCTTGGTCCGAGGCTTTCTGGGTCGCCAAGGAGCATGTCAGGGCCGGAACGGGTTCCGGAGGGCGCTCTGGTAGCCCCCCTCCCCTTCTTCGGAAGGAGGAACGCTGTAGGTCAGGGTCGAGTAGGTCGTCTACAGGAATGGTCTTGCTACAGAAGTGGAACGATGAAATAGTAACTTGAAAGTATGACCCGTGGTATCTTTTGTTCTCTTGACCTCCTCGTGACTCAAAGACACACCCTCCCCCCTCCACCCTCCTCTCCTCCGCCGCCAGCTGTTTACGGTGATTGTCATTTGACCCTGCTCTACAAGTGCACGTCCAATTCGGTGGTACACTTGGTATATTTTATACTGGTTAACACCAAGATTGTCCACCTTTAATTTCCCCATGCAAAAAAAGAATATATACATATATGAATATATGAATAAGTAAATCAATAAAAAAATAATAAGCAAAGAAATAGACAGATAAATAAATAAATAAATAAAATAAGATAATAAATAAATGAATCTATAAAGAAATAAATAAACATATAAACAAATGAATAAATGAATAAAAACAAAAATATCGATGAATGAATAAACAAATGAATAAATAGATAAATAAGTAAATGAATAAATAAATATGTAAATAAAACTCAAGGAGTTGGCCAAGATCAATTTTTTACAGATTTTGTAACACCTAAGAACGAGCAACTTTAGTCAGCTTGGGACGAACCCGAGCCAGGGGGACTAGGGCAGCCTTGGTTAACACAGCCGTATTTTACAGACTTCCTTGTGGCTGGCAATGAACAATTCGATTCAGTCTTAGTTTAACCTCGTTACTAAAGAGGTTATCACACTGAGCTATTTTTACTCCAACCTTCGATTAATCGGCGGTATCTCGCGTGGAAGAGGGAGACCAGACAGAAGGTGGAGAGACGAGATTGAGAAGTTTGCAGGAGTGACGTGGCAGAGGATGGCGCGGTCGTGTGAATCATGGAATGCTATGAAAGAGGCCTCTGTTCAGCAGTGGACTCAGGATGGCTGATTTGATTGATTCATTGATCTCCCATCTCTATCATTTTTTCCGCTGTGAAATATTTAAGGCAAACTATTTTGTTTTCTTAACAAAAATACATAGAATGTCATTTGATATACTGGGGGATTTTTTTCTCCAGTATATCAGAATCCACCCCGAAAGCGGGACCCCTTTGGCGTAAGGGTCAGATACACAACTCTATTAAAAGTAAAAATGAAAGTAATGATCCACTGCCTTTCCACCGGTCTATCCCCTGAGGGACGGAGCAGTCTCAGCGCCTCATCACCACGGTGGTCAGGTTGTCATGGATGGTCCTGTGTTTTTGAGGTCACTTGTGAATGTTGAGGTGACCTAGCAGCAGGTCAAGGGCGACCAGATATCCTTTAATATTTTCTTAAATTAATTAGTTACTGGCCTAAAGACATTAAAAGGAGGAGGGGGAGTGAGGAAGGGAACGGGGGAGGGGGAGGGGGAGGGGGAGGGGAGGGGGAGGGGAGGGGGAGAGGGAGGGGGGAGTGAGGATAGGGACGGGGAGGAGAAAGGAGAAAGGAGAAGGGTAAGGGTGGAGTGGGAGGAAGAGAGAAGGGGAAGGGGAGGCAGAGGGTAGAGGAGAGGAGGGAGGAGGAGGGATGGAGTGGAAGGGTGGGGTGGATAGAAAGGAAGAGGAAGGAGAGAAGGGAGAGGAGGGACGAGTAGGGGAGAGGAAGGAGATGAGCAATGGGGCTGTACAACTTAAGCAGGTACTGCAGGTGACCTCTAACCCTTCGGCTATGGAAAGAGTGCCACCCAACTGAATAAAGTCACCCGGCGTCAGCCAAAATAGAGCTTTAAGTTCCAACACCCTTGCCCTCTCCTTCTTCTTCTTTTATTTATTCATTTACTTATTTATTTATTTATTTATTTATCTATTTAATTATTTATTTATTTATTGATTTATTTTATCTTATATATATATATATATACATATATATATGTGTGTATATATATATATATATATATATATATATATATATATTTTTTTTTTTTTTATTTTTTTTTTTCTTTTTTTTTTTTTTCTTTCTTTCGTTCTTTCTTTTTTGCTAAAGGGGATGGACGGCTTCCAAGCGACTCTTAGGCTCGCTCCATCATGGAACACTACACTCTTTGTTAAGACAAATACCTGAATAAAACCATCCGGTTTTAGTGAGAACAAAGTAATTGAAAGTGTGGCAAACGACCCCAAAGGGTCAAAAGAAGTAAATTTGGATGGGGGAAAGGGGGTAGCGCCATTCTAAGAATGCCCGTGGGAACTTGACGAACACGATGAGGTGAATGACATTGTACGTTCGGCATCGTGTATGCTAAATTGTTGCTATGGTCGACATGATCGTGAAATGTTTTAAATGGATAAAATTTATTAATTAGTTTTTATTTTCTTTACTTATTTATTTACCAATGTATTTATTTATATATCTGTTTATTCATTTATCTATTAATCCTTTCATTTATTTACCAATTTATTAATTTCTTTGTTTATTCGTGTATTTGTTTGTTATTTATCTACTTTTGATGACGGATTCTTTGGAGATCTTAATAATTCTCTAGGTTTGTATTTCAAATGCGTATACGTGAAATCTAATTTCCGCTGCAATCTTATCGACAAATTGGGTCGGATATTGATAAATATATTTTAAAACATCATTTAGCCACAGACGGAACAAAAGCATATCAAATCAATCACCGTGATAAAGTATACGTTAATAACAATTACTTGTACAGGAACTCAAGCTAACACGGCCATGCTTGTTTGTGTAATTTTCTGAAAAATTAGAGACATCCTAATGTATCCTCTGTTTATTGTATTCTCCTCTTGGAAGTATTGCTATGTCCAGGAGAGCGACTGCCTACCAACCGTTTCTTTTTCTTTTCTTTTTTTACGTAAAACTGGTAAAAAGAAATCAGTTTTACCTCTTGGAAACGAAAACTCTCTCTTGTACCGTTTATTGGTCTCCAACTCTCTCTTTCTCTCTCTTTCCTTTCTCTCTTTTCTCCCGACGACCTCGTCCATCCCAGACCCTCAGCGTGCTCTCGAATCCCGGCTGCTCTTCGTCCCGATCTCTCTGTGACATTCGACAGACTCTCTCAAGGACTTTCACCCTCTTTCTGTCGAAGAGGCCTTTTTCCAAGGACTTTCTCGTCCTCGCTAGTGCTCGATTTCACACCACCAGACCTCATTCGACGATCTCTCTTCCATCCAAGGCACAGCCTCTCACTTTGTCCTAATCTCTCCTTTCTCTCTTTCTTTCACGTCCTCCTTTCTTGCTTGGTTTTGGAAACTTCTCTCCTTGCAAATCGAATGAAAGTGAAATTTCTTTTGTACCTATAGTGTCCTCCTGAGTATTCATCTTCCTGTGTAAGGAAATTAATAAATGAAAAGATAAAGTAAATTAATAAATACATAGA
>NC_134797.1:12095531-12100531 GCF_046742065.1 Oratosquilla oratoria | reverse complement strand
ATGTGGCTGTCTGTCTGTGTGTTGGTTGAACGGCCCGCGCGCGCGTGTGTGTGATTCACCATGGTCTTGGATCACGTGTTGGACTTGTGATCGACAGCTATTTCCCTCACGGAAGAGAGCTTAGAGCTTGTATATGACCGATCTATGGGTAATGCTGTGACCTTACACGCACACACACACCCAACTCCCCGCCCACAAGAGTTGGAGTAACGACCCGCAGCGAAGCGATACTGAAATTATTTCAGCTCTTGGCGGGATTCGAACCCGGACCTCCGTAGTGGCAGCCGGGAACTCTACCAATTGCGCCACGAGTTGTGTGTGTGTGTGTGTGTGTGTGTGTGTGTGTGTGTGTGTGTGTGTGTGTGTGTGTGTGTGTGTGTGTGTGTGTGTGTGTGTGTGTGTGTGTGTGTGTGTGTGTGTGTGTGTGTGTGTGTGTGTGAGTGTGTGTGTGTGTGTATTCACCTTGGTCTTTGGATCACGCGTTGGACTCGTGTGTGTGTGTGTGTGTGTGTGTGTGTGTGTGTGTGTGTGTGTGTGTGTGTGTGTGTGTGTGTGTGTGTGTGTGTGTGTGTGTGTGTGTGTGTGTGTGTGTGTGTGTGTGTGTGTGTGTGTGTGTGTGTGTGTGTGTGTGTGTGTGTGTGTGTGTGTCCTCTAGCAGAATACAGTAGAACCCTCCGTATGACGTCATACCTGTTCAGTATGTCACTGGGTTAATGGGGTTTGCGGTTGATATCTTATCTTTTACTAAAAGACCGAAAGATAGGATGATTCATACATTTACTATGGCTGCCGTTAGGTGATTTTTTCAGCCAAGGGAAGTACCAGCAATGGTGGGTAAGGTTTGGGAGGCAGGGTGACGGACGGGGCAAGGGGGGGAGGAAGAAGGAGAGGTAAAGAGAATTTAGGTAGAAGGGTGCGGGGGAGGGGATGGGGAAGGGAACTGGATGATAATGAAGAAAGGATAGGGGAGATGGGAACGAATTGGATAGAGGAGGGGAGGGGAGAATTGGGTGGATGAGGGATAGATGGAGCGAAGAAATATAAAGATGATGCGTGCGCGTGTGTGCGACTTCTGTCGTTTATTCTTAACGCTCGGTTATTTCCACGGAGTTCCTTCCCCCCTGAAGTGTTTGTAAAACCCACGGCCACTCTCACGGTCCTGAAATCCCCAACGTCATCAGGTAGCATATCCTCACATCCCAACAACCCCCTGGTCAACAGAAATCCATAAGAAGAGGACTAACACCTTAGCCACTAGACGGGCATGTACAAGCTGCTTTGTTCCTAACATAGCGTTGTTGGGGTAAGATTACCACCTTCTAACCACCTCCTCCTCCCTCCCGACTTTGCCTCGCCGCCCCGTGTCTCCGTTTTCTATATTCCGACCACGTGGCGAAGCCGTCTTATAGAGAACAAAGAAATATAAGTATAGCATGGTTTTCAGCGGACAGTGTTTACTGATGAGATAGTACAGGCATGTGAAGAGAATAAAGAGGAGGAGGGTTGTGAAGAAAATTGAGTATATTCTGAGGATGGAAGAAGAGGAAAGATAAGAAAATGGAAGTGCATGGAGCGGATAGGGAGAAAGGGGAGGATGAAGCAGATATACAAGAAATAAAAGAGAAAATATAGATAATAAATATAAAGAAAATGAAGTTTCGATCTCGTACGAGCACACAAGGTGAACAGAGATAATGAAGCTAATTTATACCCAAAAAAATGGGAAATAATAAGATATAATATGAATGTACAGATGAGACAAATATAATTCTAATTTCATCTACAAAGAAGTAGTTGTATATACTCTAACATGTATGACTGGACAAGCTCAGTATTTACTCGAGAAGTGATTTTAGTTCTGTATTTATGAAGTAAATCATCTCTGAATTCCTCCAATCAACACGGAAATTGTAAAACAAAAAAACAAAAATAATTAAATCCTGTGAACATAACTGCTAGCGATAATGGCAGACATGTGGGAAGTCAAGGAATAAAATAAAGGGATCTGATTCTTGAAACACACAACTTCTCAATAAATCACATATTTACAATAAAACCACTTCATTTCAAACCCTATTAAAAGAAGCAAATTATCACTTGTTCCGTACTCGAAAAATTAAGGATGAACGAAAACCACAAGTAGAAAAGGTAAATAAATGAATGGGATTTTTTTCCTGACTCCTGTTGAGGGACAAATGACCAACTTTGGTCACCGAGACGACGGAATGCAAGACAGTTTTCAGATTTGTTTGGATACAGTAACACCTGCAAACAATGTCTGTCTATTAGTTGTTTTTACTTTTTTTGTTTTGTTTGTCTCGCTGGGAGTTAGCTTATTTCTTTACCTTTACCATCAGCATTATTAAAAACATTATTATTATCATTAGTTTGGTTTCCTGATCAAAATGTTGCTATCTTATCTTAGATAGTTAACATAACCTCATTATAAATTTATTTGCATTCCTCGATGGATGATGGGAATCCACAATACAGACCCACTGGAAATTTCTAGAAATCTGAAATCTTTAATATTCAAACCGAATATGCATTTCATACAGATAACTGAATATCAGAAATTGCTTCAGGTGAATATTCGGGATGATCTCGATTTCAGAACTTTTTGTTTCAAATATTCGGAATTTCGGAATTCTATAGTTTCCATTGGAGAGAACTATCTGTATCGTCACTTTGGTTAAAAATTTGTAAATAATCCTCACCCTTCATTTTACAGTATTAATTTAGTGTTGGCAAAATGAAATAGATCGACATCCAAACTTTATTACACATAAAGTCGTTGATGATACAAAAGACTGAGAATTTAAATATAGTATTCGAATGTTCAGTATATATTGTTGGTAGTCTGAATCCTTCCCCACCGAAAAACGTTGATAATAATAATAATTAGTGAACTGAAGACCCACAAATAAATGAAACTCTGTAGACTAATTTAGAAATATGATGGAAGGCCAACATTATCGTTAACTCATTCCTCATTCCACACGTTTTGACTAAACTACGAAAAAAAATTCGGCCAAGAACTAACTAAATCCTTCACAGTTGGAATTGCAATCTTTTCTATGATCTCATTTGATTCTGAGAAGTAACAATATAAATGGGTGACTACTCTGTGTGTATTCAGAGCACACATATAAATATTATATTTCTTAATAATCCTTTGCCTCTATTCACTATTGCCCGTTGATGACAAACAAAATTATTCATATGTGACACCAAAATTAATTTTAGATGTTTTTTCTGATATTTAACTTTACCACCAAAGTTCATCTCGTCTTTTTTTTTTTTTTTTTTTTTTTTTTTTTTTTTTTTTTTTTTTTTTTTTTTTTTTTTTTTTTTTTTTTTTTTTTTTTTAATTTACTCAGCCCCCTAATTCACTGTCGTTTTTTGTATAAAAGAAATTAGAACATCTTTCCCTCTTCGGTCGACATATGCTTGTATGCACATAACAAACAGTACATAAGCAAACCATTGTAGCATTCAACATTGATCTTTTTCGAATTAACACTAATGATGCATTATGAATATTATGACAAAATAATTCAATGCCCAACAATTAATTGGCGTGGCCCACTACATTACTAATTGCGTGGTTTCCCATCTGTTTGATATACCTCCCGAAGAAATATATCCACATGTCCCCTGTTGGGGAACCACGGACATACTGCAAGGATTAAAGATAGTAAAAAATAAAAAAATAAAAATGACTCTCCCAGGTTGATACTAGTTATTAGAAATAAAACTATCCAGGAATTTATTAAGAATTACTAACTCACACGTATACATACACGTACAAATGAAAATGTACACACACACACACACACACACACACACACACACACACACGACGTATGTGTGTACCTTTGTGCGTTTGGAGGATACAGGTATGCCTCTTGAGAAGATCATGTAACTGAATACTCTTTATCCCTGGAGCGCGACCTAAGCACCGCCCCCACAAAGGGCGTTGTGCCTCGAAGCCACCAAGCGAGTACGTTACCCTTTGTCTGGCCAAGGACATCCTCCTGAAGAACTCCTCCTCCAATCGAGGGCACGGAGAGCGCGCCCAAGGCCGAGCACCGCCCCGCCGAGGGACAAACAGGAGCAGATTGGCGTTCCAAGGCCAATGCACTCAGGACAAGCGCTCTGAAAGGGACCATCCCTCCCACCAAGGTCACATGACGCGGAAGGGGGAGCCGGAAAACCAGAAGAGGAGGGCGGTTGACGGCGAATCCAAGGACAGATGTCCTGTAGGAGTCGCGTAGGAGGACGGGATGCACCCAAGGCAGGTTTCCATGGGCACACGAAGGAGGAATGTTGACCACGAGGAACTTGTGAGGGTTGGGAATTGAGGAACGTCCGTGACGGTGGTGGTTAGTGACGAACTGAGGCGACCACGTGCCTTTTGAGCTGGTTGGTAGCTAGTTCGTGCTCGTGAGGATGGTGGCTGACGTGGAGGATAACTGGAAGTTGACTGTTATGATGTGCGAGAAGGGGAGCTGAAGATGGTGCACATTGTCTGCCTGGAACCAGGTTATTTGATGACGTTTGAGAGTTTTGGTCTCAATAGAATATAAATTGTAATAAAGAACAAAAATAATATCGTCCAAAGGGTGTTTTTTAGAAACAAACTTATGTACTTGTTTACCGGTTACTTATATAAATATATGAATTAGAGAAACTGTCAAAATATTTACATGCAACGAGTTGCTCAGAAATACAGGCGGGAACTACCTAAGAACAGATAAGGGTTGATCACGAACAGGAATATCTAGGGGTTGTTTACTAGTGCGTATAGCCTATACATTCAGCCAGATTCTGTATATATATATATATATATATATATATATCTATGCATATATATATCTATATATATATATATATATATATATATGCATATATATATATATATATATATATATATATATATACATATATATATATATATATATATATATGTATGAGGATTACCTAATAGTATTCATACA
>NC_134797.1:12078031-12085531 GCF_046742065.1 Oratosquilla oratoria | reverse complement strand
CGCTAGGAATAAAACTAACAGAGCATTAGGTTTCATTGCTAGGACGGTTACGAATAGAAGTGCAGAGGTAATTATGAAACTCTATCTAGCGTTAGTTAGACCCATCCTTGACTGTGCGGGACAGTTTTGGTCTCTGTCTTATAGAATGGACATCAGCTCACTAGAATCAGTACAGAGGAGGATGACCAAAATGATACATGGACTCAGAAATTTACCTTACGGAGAGAGGCTTTGGCACCTTAACTTACATTCTCTGGAAAGACGCAGAGTGCGAGGTGATGTAATCGAGGTGTTCAAGTAGATCAAAGGCTTTAACAAGAGTGACGCAAATAAGGTCATCATATTAAAACAACAGGGCAGGACTCGCAGTAATGGTTATAAACTGGACAAATTTATATTTAAAAAGGAAATAGGCTAGAATTGGTTTACTAATAGGGTGGTCAACGAATGGAATAGACTTAGTGACCATGTAATAAGCGCTGAAACTATCGGTTGTTTTAAGAAACGGTTAAACAACTTTATGGATGGGGATGATAGGTGGCAATGGACATGGTATTGCCTAGTGTAGGCCTTATGGTCTCTTGCAGTCTCCTTCATTCTTATGTTCTTATGTTATATTCTTAAGTGTGTGTGTGGGGGGGGTGAGTTTGGATGTGTGTGGGGGGGGGGGTAGGAGGATAGATGATTTGGTCGCTAGATATGTATATATCTCCTCCTCTCCCACTCTACCCCACTCTCATGAAAACTGAACATGAACATCTATCTATATTCTAGCCACGTGTGGGTGCACTTAAGCACAGGATTTTTTTTTCTTAATTCTGTCCTATTATAGTAGATTAATTATTTGGTAATTAGTGGGCAAAACCCTGTTCCTGTTGATTTAACAGTACTCTTTTGCTCGGTGTCGAGAAAATTCCGGATGCTGAGTGCTTTGGCAAGTGTAAATAATATGTCGCATACATGCCATCACATACTGCCTCTCATGGGCCATTCTGGTAGAACGACTAATCAAATCAATTGGACTCCTGCAAGTCGTCGCTTGCCCGGTGATTCACGTGAGATGTGATACACGGTAATAGCATGGCAAATTCAACCTTTATAAGAAATGTCGAGACGCCGCTATCGCTGAAATAAACAACCAAATAAATAAATGAATAAACAAATGTACAAATAAATAAACAGATCAATAAATGTGTAGATAAATAAGTAAATAAATAGATACATAAATAAGCAATCAAGTAAATAGATAAATAAACAGATAAAGTAATATACAAGTATGTGAATAAATAAATAAATGAAAAAAATAATAAACGAATAATTACACATGTATGTAAATAAATAAATTAATAAAATAAATATGAAGTGGTCGGTCACAAGAATATCAAAATACACTCTCAGACACACTGATATCCTTTACAAAATTTATTATGGCTAAGGGTAAGTTAGGTTGGGTGAGATTAGGTTAGGTTAGGTTAGGTTGGGTTAGGTTAGATTCGGTTCGGTTAGGTTAGTTGAAATTAGATTAGGTGAGGTTAGCTTAGGTGAGGCTGGGCTAGGTTAGGCTAGGCTAGGCTAGGTTAGGTGAGGTTAGATTAGGTGAAGTGAGGTTAGATTAGGTTAGGTAAGCTTAGGTTAAGTGAGGTTTGGTTAAGTTAAGTTAGGTTAGGTGATCCTGGGTTAGGTGAGGTTAGGTTGGGTTAGATTAGGTTGGGTTAGGTTAGATTAGGTTAGATTAGGTTAGGTTAGGTTAGGTTAGGTTGGGTTGGGTTGGGTTGGGTTGGGTTGGGTTGGGTTGGGTTGGGTTGAGTTGGGTTGGGTTGGGTTGGGTTGGGTTGGGTTGGGTTGGGTTGGGTTGGGTTGGGTTGGGTTGGGTTGGGTTGGGTTGGGTTGGGTTGGGTTGGGTTGGGTTGGGTTGGGTTGGGTTGGGTTGGGTTGGGTTGGGTTGAGTTGGGTTGGGTTGGGTTGGGTTGGGTTGGGTTGGGTTGGGTTGGGTTGGGTTGGGTTGGGTTGGGTTGGGTTGGGTAAGGTTTGAAATGTTAGGTTAGCTAAGGTTAGGTTAGGTAAAGTGAGGTTATGTTAGGCAAGGTGAGGTTATGTTAGGTTAGGTGAGGTTATGTTATGTTGGGTTAGGTTAGGTTAGGTTGGGTTAGGTTAGGCTACGTTAGGTTAGGTTAGGTTAAGTTAGGTGATGTTAAGCAAGGTTAAGTTAGTAAGGTGATGTTAGGCAAGGTTAGATTAGGTTAGGTTAGGTTAGCCTGACTTAATCTAACCTAAGATTGTTAGGTTAGCTTACGTTAGGATAGGATTGTGTAGTTGAAGTTATGTGAGGTTAGGCTAGCTTAGATTGAGGTTATGTTTGTTGACGTTAGGTTAGGTTAGGTTAGGTTAGGTTAGGTTAGGTTAGACTAGGTTAGGTCAATGGTCATTCTTCAACTATAAGAATTTTTTTTATAAAAAAGATACTAAGTGGGTGTTTGAACGGATGGAATAATCGGGTACTATGACTAGGTTAGCCTGACTTAATCTAACCTAAGATTGTTAGGTTAGCTTACGTTAGGATAGGATTGTGTAGTTGAAGTTATGTGAGGTTAGGCTAGCTTAGATTGAGGTTATGTTTGTTGACGTTAGGTTAGGTTAGGTTAGGTTAGGTTAGGTTAGATTAGGTTAGGTCAATGGTCATTCTTCAACTATAAGAATTTTTTTTATAAAAAAGATACTAAGTGGGTGTTTGAACGGATGGAATAATCGGGTACTATGACTGGTTCAAATGGATCGCGAGAGGAGCGTGGATCATCAGTCTTCTAAGTTGATGTTACCAAACAAAGTATTATGTAATAAAATCATCACATTAGTATATTCTATATGTCAAATTCGTTCTCTAGTCTCCTCGTTTTAACCTTCTCCTCCCCCTTTCTCCTCTCCTCCCCTCAGAAGCTCCCCTATCCTCTCCTCCCTCCATCTCCCCCGAAAATTTTGAAGGACAAGGTCAACCTTGGCGAGATCGATTGGTTTAATCAATCCATTCAAGGCAGTCAGGACAACGATCAAAGAAAACTATCATTGAAAATAAGAGAAAATGAAATATTAAAGGGGTAGCTTTAATAAAAGTAAATTATTTCGTAACTGCATACAAAATTTAATAAAAATTTAATCCAGTGATCTGTCTTAATAAATACATATAGATATATGTGTTATGGATGACAAAATTATAAACTCATCATCGTAAATACTAACCAAGGAAGAATTAAACAAACACAAAATGGGAAATTGGTGATTTCATTCCCTGTAAATTAGTCTCTTAATTGATATGAAGCATATTTGATTGGGAAAAGACTAGAAACAAGACAAACACAAACCAATAGAAATAATCCCATGTCAAGGAAATATATCGATGAAAGACTTACATAATAACGATAAGAGCAAAGACAATGTATATATACATATATATATATATATATATATATATATATATATATATTTATATATATATATATATATATATACATATATATATATATATATATATAGAGAGAGAGAGAGAGAGAGAGAGAGAGAGAGAGAGAGAGAGAGAGAGAGAGAAATAGAGACAAAGAGACAATGAGATAAAGAGATAGAGGGAGAGATAGAGAGACAAAGAGAGAGAGAGAGAGAGAGAGAGAGAGAGAGAGAGAGAGAGAGAGAGAGAGAGAGAGAGAGAGAGAGAGAGAGAGAGAGAACCCCCACCACCAGAAGCAAAACAAGTAACAGTTGAGAAAAACCACCAAAGCCATATCCAAGGTCAAGTGGGGCAGGAGGATGAGCGTTGCATCCAACACGGAACCCTAAGGATGCTGTTTGGATATCAATTTCGGGAGATATGGCCGTCACATGTTACGTGTTATGGCCGTCACACAGGCTCCTCGTCGACAAACCTATTTCAAATATTTGTTCCAAGAAACAGTATAATGCTGTCCTTAATATCTTGCTAGCCTATTCTAATGTTATTTAGTCTCTACAGAATACAAAATCACCAGGAACAATACTGTCGAATGAAAATAGACTGTTCATGAATAAGTACTCTAATCTGTAATGAAAAGTTATTTATATAATGTGACAATCAACAGGGTTGAAATTACTAAATTCTACTAAAGCGAAGTAAAATGGATGAGGTGATCAAGCCAATAATCAGCAAAGGCATGTCCGCTATATTTATGTAGTATTGATTTATGCCTCGTAGGGAATATTGTAATGATACATAGAACCCTAAAGGTTCCACTAAATACAACTAACTAGTCTTTGGTCCCACTTAATTGTGATACTCAGTCACCACCTCTCCTGACGTCATAAGCACATAACCAGTACTTCCTCCTTCGAGAAGCACCGAGATCGAGAGGAGGACGCTGGTACTCGAGTACTAAAGGGGCATTGCCACCATACCCCCCGGACGCGGCGCCGAACGAGGACGTTGCCCTCGGCACCAAGGACAACTGACGAGGGGCGCTCACCCTCTGTCCTATTGAGGCCGGGCGAGTGGGACTCCAAGGCCACACACCCCGACTCCGAGGGACGAAACGAGAGCATCGCCAGTTTCCAAGGTCAATGCACTCGGGACAGAAGCTCCCAATGGGATCGCCCGTCGGTCCCCAAGGTCACGTGACTCGGAAGGGGAGGAGCCAGGAGACCATACGAGCGTGGGGGACGCTGGCCGCGTACCCAAGGACTCCTACAGAGCCCGTGTAGGAGGATGGGATGAACCCAAGGCAACTCTGGGCACACAAAGAAAGAAGGCTTGGGGTACCACGAGGACCCTGTGCGTCACTCTTGAGGTTGTTCGCTGATGCATCTTCGTATGCACATCGGAGTCTTAGCCTTGGGGAATGGGGGAGGGGGATTGGGGAGTTCACTCGATGCTTCTTCCCGCGCATGGAGTCTCGGGGGACATTAGATTATGGATATTGGAGTCTTAATTCCAAGCTTGGCTAGTATGATTGCGAACTGTTTTCGTTCACAGTGTGAACGTCAGTCAACACTAGTTTATGGTTGTTGGTGTAAGTTATCGTCAGCTTGTTGTGTTGCAATAATTCAAATTAGCTTGACTGCTATTGAGGTAGAACGTTAGGTAACATCCTGTTTCCTTATTAAATCGAGACTTACAAGACTATGGTACAATAACACAGACCATAGGTACCCTCCGTGAGACAAAACAAAGGGTGAACGATCGGGGTAAACTCACAAAATAGATTTTATTAAACTAAACTTCCCGTTTCACAAAAGAAATAGCTGCTGTTTAATAGTAGATGGTGCCTTACCTTGGATAAGTAAAATCAATTGGCGACACCAGAGAGGTCGTAATAGTAAACGAATCTTCTCGTCATTAAAAAAAAAAAATCGTGGAACAGATATCAATATTCAATAAGCCACGATGAAGGCCACCGAAGTAGTACACGAACCTCGAAAGAAAACGAGGATATTTGGAGAGAAAACGAGAAGAAAATTCTAAAGAACGAGTTTGAGAAAACGTAGGGAGTTGGGATGCGCCATCGTAGAAAATGGGTCCTATCAAAAACGATCATTAACTCTTGGCCTTGGCCTCAGGAAACCTAGAAACTGGAGGTCAAGGACAAGAAAGCAAGGCCACGAGAGGAAACGAATCAATAGCAGGAGAAAACGGGAATTAAGAAAACTGGAACAGCATAGAAAACGCAGACGACAAAGGACAAAAGGAAGCGGGAAAAGATTGGTGGAAATAGTAACCCATAACATAATGGGCATAAGGATGTAAAAGGAGAAATGAGAGACTGGAAACGGGGAACAGATTGCTAATGGAAGGTCATGCAGGTGAAAATGGATGTTAGGGCCTCGTTGATGGATAGGAAATTTGATGACTACATAAAAAATACAGACACGTAAATTATGTGATTTTTTCTCGAATTTAGTTTCTATCTTTTTTTATTTCTTATAATCGCATCAAGTTACAGGAAAGTGGATTGTATATTCTCCACATTACATAAAAACCGGTCTTCACATTGTTGCCGTATGCAACAGTTTGTTAATTTTACAAGCTTATGATAAAAGACCTCGGTATCATATTTACGAAAACGCAAACATCTGCAATGGCGCCAAGCCTTTCGCTTCGTCGACATGACGTCATGTCGTCGCACACCTTGCACGCGACACGACTGCCAAGACGTTACATCACCAAATGCAAAGACAGTTCTGACGGGATGCCAAATAATATTGTGGCCATGTAACCGGCATCATGACGTCACGGATTGTCCTGACCAATGGGAACGCTGCTATGAAGATACAAGCTTCTGACTGCTTCCACAGGGGCGAAGACCTCGACAAAGACACTATGCAACAGAGGAGAAGCCAATACCCCGAAGACGGTCTTGCCCAAGGACGCAGACGCCCAAAGAGACCGAGCCAAGTTCTTGGGGGGAACTCGCTCTCCCGCCCAAGGCTACGTCGAGGGACAAATCGAGAGCAAATAGAACCCTTCAAGGTTAATGCACTCGCCAATCAGGCTTAATGAAATCGACCACGGCCACCCCAAGGCCACGTGGCGCGGAAGGAGGAGGTTCAAGACCACAAGGGAGGAGGGGGAAGGACAGGGTCCGTGGCCAAGGTCGTCCCTCGTCCTCGGGAACTGAAAGAGGAGGAGCACCCGGTAGGTCCTCGAGGTGAGTTTGGGATCGACACAAAGGACGAGGGTGGCCACGCGGTCCTTAGGAGGAGGATGCAAAGACAGGGTACTCCAGCGTCTCTTCGTGATCCTGCAGAATATGTGTACACACACACACACACACACACACACACACACACACACATATATATATATATATATATATATATATATACATATATATATATATACACACACATATGTATATATATATATATATATATATATATACACATATATACAGACACACACACACACACACACATATATATATATATATATATATATATATATATATATATATGTATATATATATATATATATATACATATATTTAGATATATATATATATACATATTCATATATATGTCCTATCCGAGAGTTGACACCTTGACGTGGTGGATAGGCTTGAGAATACTGATGATTACAAAAGCTATGTCGATAGAGAGAAAATCTCTGCAGGGTCATCCATATCGAACACGTTTTGTAAGAAAGATCAGACAAAGAGCAACTCGCATACACAGTCGCAGGGCCCACTGCTAACTGGCACGTCCCCGATGGCGAACAGGGAAATTCCCCATAGATATATGGGGTACCGTCATAATAACTGTGTGGACCATTGGGCACCCTATAGATATATAGGGCTTCACCAAATATAATGAATAAGGCGACACCACAGAAATATCTCACCAGAAACTAGTTGGCAGGGAGGTGAGATTACTGCCAAAAAAGCCCTTCATAGCAACCATGAAAAAAAAAAAATATATATATATATATATATGCAGAAGAAATCACTTCAACGCATGATTCTAATATGTAGAAAAACCACTTGAATA
>NC_134797.1:12068031-12070531 GCF_046742065.1 Oratosquilla oratoria | reverse complement strand
AGTTGAGGGATAGCCGATTTTGAGTTTGGGAGTGTAGTTGAGAGGGTATCAGGAGTGAAGAGAGGACGAGAGAGAAAAGGGGTGGCTATACTAGTAAGTGAAGAGATAGGTAAGCTTATGGTGGAGTGGAAGGTGGTTTCTTCAAAGTTAATGTGAAGGTGAAACTGGGAAGGGAGATGTGGGTCTTTCTAAGTACATATGGGCTTGATAGTGAGAAGAGTGTAGAGGAATTGGAGTATTTTTTGATAGATTTAATGAGTACAAAGAGAGTTTAGGGAGAAATGTCAATGTAGTGGTACTGGTATATCTCAATGCTAGGGCAGGAGACGAGCCAATAGACGGAGTGGCTGGGAAGTGTGGGGTGCCAGGAAAAAATCGTAGTAGAGAGTTGATGGTGAAGATGTGTCTAAAGAGTTAATGATAGGAGATATAGTATTTAGGAAGAAAATCAAGCATAAGTACACGTGGGAGAGGATGGTGGATGGAAGGGTAGTAGATAGGGCTTTAATAGACTATATAGTGGTATCCAGAAGAAGTGTACAAAGAGTTTTGGATGTACATGTTCTTAGGGGAGAGAGTAGGGTAATATCAAATTAATTTTTTGGCGGAAGGTAAGTTGAGAATAGAAGATAGATGGAAAAAGAAGAAAAGGATAGAAGGTAGGAAGGTGCATAGAGTAAACTGCTTAAATGAGAAAGAAAAAGAGGAGTACAAGAAGGATGAAGGATAGAATAGAACTAGGAGTGGAAGAGGAATGAGAATGTTTCAAGGAGTCACAAGGTATGAAAGTTGATGTGAGGATGGGAGGAAATAGAAGGAATAGTAGTGATGGTGTGATAATGAAACAAAGAGGGTTGTAGAAAAGAAGAAATGAGCATTCACAGATTGGTTTCAAAATAGGACGAAAGAATCATATGAAAGGTCCAAAGAAAAGAAGAAAGAATTACAGCATAAGAACTAACGAGGACACCGAGGAAGATATGAATTTGAATTTAGTGAATATCGTTAGGGAATCGGCAGAGAAAGTAGGAAGTACAAAAAGTATTAGAGAAAACAAATACACCAAAGCTACAAGTGACATAATTTAAAGAAGAAGGACCATGCAGATTAAAAGAAGGAAAGACGAAATTGAAAGAGTAGAACTAAACAAGCTTATCAACAAAAGGCAGAGATCAGAGAAAAGAAAGAGAAACATGAATAGAATAGAGGGAACTATTCGGAAAGGTAAAAATATAAAAGGGACCGACCGCAGACAAGCTTTAGGAAGACAGCAAATGATATGTCTAAAAGATAGAAATGGAGAAATCATTAAATGTAGGGAGAGAATGGTAAAAAGAGTAGAAGAATTTTACCAAGAGCTTTACTCGTCGAAGACAGTTGAATCAGTAAATTAATCTGTAGACGTTAGCATTGTACCAAAGATTACAAAGGAAGAAGTAGTTTTCTCTAAAAAATATGAAACGAAGTAAAGCACCTGGGGAAGATGGTATATCGATAGATCTGTTGAAAGACACAGGGAAAGAAGTTCATATTAAGTTAACTCAGTTGTACTCCCAATGCTTATGTCAAGAAAGCGTTCCTGAATCATGGTGCAATGCTATAGTTATTTTCCTTCATAAAAAAGGAGACCAGAAAGACCTTAGTAACTACCAACCGATTAGCTTGCTATCAAATGTATATAAAGTATCCTCCAAGGTCCTTGCAGATAGATTAAGTCAAGTTTTAGATGGAAAACAACCGAAAGAACAGGCAGGTTTTAGAAGCGGATATTCGACTCTAGACCATTTGCATGCGATGAACCAACTAATCGAGAAAAAGATAGAATACAATTTATCTCTCTGTTTAGATATGAATAAGACTAAAACCAAAGTAATGTTCAACACGAAAGTTCAAAGTAAAGAGATTATAATTGATTGTGAGAGTCTTGAAGAAGTTGAAGAGCACAATTATTTAGGCCAGATGGTGAAAGTGACGAAGGTCATGATAATGAAATAAAAAGACTATTACAATTGGTTGGAAAGTGTTTGGTAAGTATAATAAAACCCTGAGAGGCTCTCTACCTTTATGTTTCAAACGTAAAGTTTACAATCAGTGCATTCTGCCAGCAATAATCTACGGGAGTGAGACTTGGAAACTGACAAACTCGATGGAAACAAAACTAAGGACTACACAGAGAAGAATGGAGAGATCAATATATATACATGTATACGTATATATATATATATATATATATATATATATATATATATATATACAGTATATGTGTGTGTGTGTGTGTGTGTGTGTGTGTGTGTGTGTGTGTGTGTGTGTGTGTGTGTGTGTGTGTGTGTGTGTGTGTGTGTGTGTGTGTGTGTGTGTGTGTATTTATGTATGTATATATATATATATATATATATATATATATATATATATATATATATATATATGAAGTATTTGAAAGGATCATATTATTAAACTTGTTTCCACCATGTTCCTTTTCCTGCCTTACATGTACGGGTTG
>NC_134797.1:12058031-12063031 GCF_046742065.1 Oratosquilla oratoria | reverse complement strand
TAGATAGATAGATAGATATATACATACATACATACATATACCAAGGCTTTTTCCCCCTTACAAGGGAGGTAGCCAAAAAGGAAGGGCATAAAATCATTCGCATCTATTCCATCTCTGAATACACTCCACACCCCTCCACCCTCCCTCTCATCTTAGCACCTCCTGGATGACGGGTCATCCCTGCACCTTGTCCACTGCCCTGGGTTAGAAGCAGTGTCACAAGACATAGCACATCCACAGCAAGGCCGCTTCATTATATTGGCGACCCCCATCTCCGTCCCCCCATTCAAAAAGGAGAAGACGGAGAGAAATCCCTTCGGGCTGCGTCAAATTTGCTCACACATACTACCTCACCCCCATCCCCCCGCCCATTCTACCTCATGCAAAACATCATCCATATACAACCATTCTCCATTCACCCCTGTCTTCTGTCCTCTCCCGTCCTTCCTCAACAGACATTCCCCTCTTCCCCAAAGCCCCCTTCACCCCATCCATCCACCTCATCCTAGGACGTCCCTTCATGTTCACTCCCTCCATATCTGCCTTCCATACCTCTTTTACTAGTCTTTCTTCACCCATTCTTTCCATGTGTCCAAACCATCCTAATACTCTTTCATCAACCCTATCTCCCAACCCCCTTTCCACCCCTGTTCTCCTCCTCACCTCCTCATTTCTCACTCTATCCAGCCTAGTAACCCCCATCATACTTCTCAGACACCTCATCTCAAACACATTCAGACTCCTTCTCTCTTCCTCTCTCATGTTCCATGTTTCTGCCCCATACAGTGCTGTTGGCACAATCACTCCTTCATATAGTCTCCTCTTAGCCTCCATTCCCAAATGTCTATTCCTCATTACACTTTTTAATCCACCAAGGCATTTACTCGCTTCTCTCAATCTACATTCTACTTCCACCTTCACTCCACCTTTCCCTGCCACATTTGCACCCAAGTATCTAAAACTATCCACTTCCTCCAGTCGCTCTCCCTTAATGCTCACTTCCAGTCTACTGCCACTTTCACCCCTTGTACATCTCATCACCTTACTTTTACCCACATTTATCTTCAGCTTTCTTCTATCACACACTCTCCCAAACTTTGTCACTAACTTCCTCAATCCCTCCTTTGATCCTGCCACAAGTGCAGTGTCGTCCGCAAACAACAGCTGGCTCACCTCCCACTTTTCTCCATTTTCTTTAACCATCTCCAATCCCTGACCCACTACCCTTGCATTTACCTCTCGCACTACCGCATCCATGTATAAGTTGAACAGCCAGGGCGACATAACGCATCCTTGACGAAGTCCCACCTTTACCTCGAACCACTCACTCTCTCCATTTTTAATCCTGACACAAGCTCTACTACTCTCATAAAAACTCTTGACAGCTCCTAGATGCTTTCCTCCTATCCCGTATATCCGCAAAACCTCCCACAGTGCCTTTCTGTCTACCCTGTCGTAAGCCTTTTCCAGGTCCATAAAGGCCCAAAAAACATTCTTCCCCTTTCCTATAGCTTTCTCACATATCTGTCTTACCACAAAGATCTGATCTACACAACCTCTACCTGTCCTAAATCCACACTGTTCCTCACCAATTACTCCTTCTGTTCCTCTCCTAATCCTCTCAATCAAGATCCTCCCATAAGCCTTCCCAACTACACTTAACAAGCCAATCCCTCTGAAACTACTACATTCACACTTGTCCCCTTTTCCCCTGTAAAGTGGAACTATACAGGCACTCCTCCAGTCCTCCGGCACTCTACCCTCTCTCCAGCAAACATTAAATAACCTCACCAGCCAGTCCACCATCACTGTACCTCCTTTTTTTTTTTAGACATTCTGCATGGCATCCATCCAGACCAGGTGCCTTACCTGCTTTCATCATCTTAACAACTGCCTTTACTTCATCCTTCCTTATTTCTCCTCCATTTTCCTCACTCATCACATACACACACACACATATATATATATGTATGTATATATATATATATATATATATATATATATATATATATATATATATATATATATATCAAGGAGTACTATTACACAGGACGTGCACACCCAGATTCCTGGCGCCGCTAGCGGAGGCCAGTCCTAGTGTTCTACGGGCAGTGGAGGTGTAAGGTTGTGTCGCAGCGTCTTTTGCGCGTGGCTGCATTCAGAAGTGGATAGTGTTTGTTTACATAGGTTCTTGCTGATTTTGTTTGTTTGGTTCTTCATAGGTTTTTTCTTGCCGATTTTGTGTATTCCAAATGCCGAATAAGTGTGGTGTTATGAACTGCAACGATAATTATAACAAGGGCAACAGGTGCCGAGTGTTTCGACTGCCAAATGACCGTTATGAAAGACAGAAGTGGCTTGATGTGCTACCACCACGTAATAACTTTGTTATTGATTCTGACAGATTTTTCATTTGTGAGTTTTCCATGAATGATTATTGTTTTGCTCTTGAATCATACCCCAAGTGTAGTTATGAACAGCTCAGAGACTTTTTGGTGCTGCCAAGCAAACGCAAGCTGCAATACATCACTTCATCTACTGACAAGGATCAGGTGATGAGGGAAACATTTGCCAAAGTGAAGACACTGCAGCAGAAGAATGTATTTCTCTTGATAGATAAAGTATAGATTCGGCCAACTGTTACATTTTTCTGGTGTGGTTCTGAGTGGCATGGCAGTGAACAAACCAGACTGCAAAGACACTTCTATACTATATATTATGATGAAATCGCTGCACAGAGGACCTAGTATTATGATTTCTGTGACACCCGTCCACAAGCTCACAGCAGTGTACCAGCTTGAGCGTGTGATGGAGACGGCAGCTGCTGTTGAGAGGGCAGGTGGGCGTGTCATCGGGTCTCTCACAAACAACCACAAGATAAACCAGCAGTACTGTAAGCTATTTGATTTTTCGGGTGATAGCCGTGCCACAGCCAAGCATCCTCTTGACAAAGATCGTGTCTGGTTTCTATTTTTTTTAACATACTGCATCTTCTGAAGTGCATCCGCAATAACTGGATCAGTGAGAAGTGCCAGAAGATCAGTCTTGACAATAAAACAACAGCATCATTTGCTGACGTCAAGGAACTGTACAAGTCAGAGAAAGGCAGTATTCTGAAGACTACTCCCCTCACTAAATTTGCTGTCAACCCCTCACGACTTCAATTACAAAATGTGCAGCATGTCTTCAAGGTCTTCAATGAAAAGGTTGTGGCTTCATTGAAGCTCAGATGATGTCATGACACTGCTAAGTTCATCCAAATCACCCTCAACTGGTGGAATTTAGTAAATGTATATGGGAAGGGGCAAGATCAGCGCATGAACGACTCATATCAAGCTGTTCAGGATTCCCAGTCTACCAGCCTGCAGACTTTCCTGTTGATTTTCCAAGAGGCTTCTTCAGGACATGGAGCAAATCGAATCAAATGTTTCACCCATGACACCAAGAATGAACTAGTGCAGACTATGCAGGGACTGACTGCCGTTTGCCGCTACTTGTTTAGAAACGCTGACTTCCATTATGTCCTGCTGCGTGAGATTCAGAGTGACCGGCTTGAGGGGGAGTTCTCAGTCTACTGTCATCAACTGGTGCAAACTCTTTCATGACCACTAGGGATGTGTTCTCCGCATGCAAGCAGCGGCTCACGAGATATGCTGCCGTAAACCTCCAGTCCATCGATGTCCACCCTGTGTCGAAGGAACATACCTGCTTGGGGACTGCAATTGACCTAGAGGATGCAGCCTTTATTGAGAGGTGCACCACAGATGTGACACTGACTGTGAATGAAGAGTGTGGTGCAGCCTATGTGGCGGGGTGGCTTGAAACGAAGTGTGCGGACGATATGGTCTTCAGCGCCGAGGAACCTCTTGTGACCAGTGACGTTAAGGACTTTATCGAGACAGTGTCCAGAGGTTCCCTGACAACTCCACATGTGTGCACTTTTGATCTTGTCAGATGTGGACTGTGTTTCATCAAGGGAGCCCGTCACCGTTCCTGCTGCCAGAAAAGACTGATGGAGATCTTGTCGACACTGGCCAGCGGGAACAAAGTGGGGCGCAAATGCACACACACTCAGAACATCTGCCTTAGCACTGTGCTATGCACCAGCAGAATACTGCGCTCCGGTGTGGAGTAGATCAGCCAACGCAAAGAAAATAGATAAAGTACTGAACGAAACCTGCAGAATCATCACATGAACACTTCGCCCCACGGCCACCAACATCCTGTACAGAATCGCGGGCATAGCACCCTCAGATATTCGACGACGCGCTTTAGCAAAAGTCGAAAAGGGTAAACAAACCTCGGACACAAGGAACCCACTACACTCACATGTGCCTCCCCCAAGTAGACTCAAGTCGCGAAAGAGCTTTGCCACCGTGGAGGAGATACCACTTGGTATGTTTCCCCACAATTACAGAATACAACAGTGGAAGGAGTCTGACAGCACAACTCTCCCTAACAGTACAGTGCAAGGACCCAGTGAAGAGCTCTCAGATGGGGCACTGCTACCAAGACGCGAATGGTCCACACTAAATAGAGCAAGATCCAGAGTCGCCAGAACTGGTGACAATCTGGTTAAATGGGGCCTCAAAACCGACCCATCCTGCGAGTGCGGAGAAACTGAACAGAACATTGACCATGTCCTAAGCTCGTGCCCGCTTTCAACCAATTTAGACAACATTGACTTGGTCAAAATTAACCAAAGAACACTTGAATGGCTGTCTGTCTGGCGTGATAAGCTATGATGATGAGCTTCAGTGGGACTGACATTGACTGTCCCAAGATGTTCCGTCGTCTGGCAAATGTTCTTCTGAATGGACTCCACAACCTAGAGAAAGACCAGCAGAAGAATGCAGTCCTTCTCCAGACCTCTGTAAAGAAGACCCGGCTCGCTGATTATTCGCTGCAGTCTGATAAGCTTTTGCTTCTATGTCTGTTTATTTGTGTGAATGTTTGTTTGTTTGCAATCACAAATGTTTAACTATAATCCATTTTGTAAA
>NC_134797.1:12048031-12053031 GCF_046742065.1 Oratosquilla oratoria | reverse complement strand
CCTCCAGGGCTGAAATAATTTCAGTATCGCTACGCTGCGAGTCGTTATTCCAACTCTCGTGGGTGGGGAGTTGGGAGTGTGCGTGCGTGTAAGGTCACAGTATGACCCATAGATCGGTCATGCGAGCTCTGAGCTCTCGTCCGGGAGGTTAATGGCTGTCGATCGCGAGAGAGAGAGAGAGAGAGAGAGAGAGAGAGAGAGAGAGAGAGAGAGAGAGAGAGAGAGAGAGAGAGAGAGAGAGAGAGAGAGAGAGAGAGAGAGAGAGAGAGAGAGAGAGAGAGAGAGAGAAGGAGCAGAGAGGGGGAGGGAGAGAGAGAGAGGAGAGAGAGGGAGAGAGAGTGAGAGAGAGAGAGAGAGAGAGAAGGAGAGAGGGAGAGAGAGAAGGAGAGAGGGAGAGAGAGAGAGATAGAGAGAGAGAGAGAGAGGGAGGGAGGAGAGAGAGAGAGGGAGAGGAGAGAGGGGAGAGAGAGAGAGAATGAGAGAGTGATAGAGAGAGTGAGAGAGGGAGAGAGAGAGAGAGAGAGAGAGAGAGAGAGAGAGAGAGAGAGAGAGAGAGAGAGAGAGAGAGAGAGAGAGAGAGAGAGAGAGAGAGAGCGCGCGCGCGTGTGTGTGTCGGTACCAGCGCTACCAGGTGTTCAATGGTGTGGGTGGAAGGGTGGGTTGGGGGAAGGAGATCGTATATTCATGGTATGTTTTTATGTATGTGATTATAAATGCAAGTCTCTGTTTATGCATATCTTATACACACGTGTAATTTTTGTTGATGTGCATATGTCGTACATATGTTTATGAAATATGTTTTCAGGCCATGTGAAGGGGACAAGCATCTACCTAAATAGACTCTACTTGCATTAGTGATTCTGTTTCATACGCATGCGATATAATTACACGCTTTTGTACAGGTAACCCTACACATCGACATCTAAAGAAAATATTATAAGCATCTTTAACAACTGTGACGAACACGCAATTGAGGTCACGACGGGGCGGAACCGACACCAGGTAGCGCGTTGCTATTGGTCATCATGCTTTCAAAGTCATATTCTTCGACCAATCACGTGGCCGGGATGGCAAGCCCCAAGTGCATCAGTTGTCGGCTGAACCAATGGGGAAAGAGCGTGTCGGAACAGCGACGACATGACGTGGGCCTTGGAGGCGCGCCGTTGCTCCAGATGCCCACGTATGTTTGGCCTCCAAATGAACAAAACTAGGGCGAAATAAGACGATTTCAGCCTTGTGGGGCTCAAATGTGGGTTAAGGATAGTCCTTCGACCTGCTTTCCAGCTCGACCAGCCTCAATACGAAACACCCATGTCCTTGCCCTTCATATGTAGACTTGGATGGGCTACTTTGTCTGCGTGGTGGAGACGAGGCGTTCCTGGTCTCCATCGACAGACATACATACGAAGTCCACAACAGCACCTGACACCAAAATAACTCAAGTTTCGAGCTGATATTGGGGTAGTGGAAAGTAGGTGGGCTTATTCCGACACCCGGATTCTGATACCGCAATTAGCTCTTACTCCAAAGCTTACTGTACATTGAATAAGAAAATAGATTAACCCATTCAACTCCGATGACAAGATGTCTTGTCATTTGGTCAAATAAAACAAAAAATCATAAAACACCAAAATGTTTGATCAAACACCAGAAAAATATGACGTCAGTCCTCGCTTCGCTCGCGAGCGAAGCGAGGACTGACGTCATATTTTTCTGGTGTTTGATCAAACATTTTGGTGTTTTATGATTTTTTGTTTTATTTGACCAAATGACAAGACATCTTGTCATCGGAGTTGAATGGGTTAAGTGAGTTGGTTTTACCTCTACCATCTCACTAACCTGCACCTTTGGTCTACACCGTAACTATAACCGTTAATGATACTATATCTAATGTTTCAACTATATTTATCTCATCTAAAGTCATTGACTTTCATTTATAACCTACTTTTAAACCCACACGGTTTTGTCACTGAACAAGACATTCTTGAACCTGCTTTAGCATTGCATTTCCTATTGATCTTCCTTTTTTACATTGGAAATTTCCAAAATAATTCATTCTTCATCATTTCATTGCGACTTACGGGCCAACATTACATTGATTGCTCCGATCACAGTTACTTTGGACTGATCATTAATCTTTTATATTCTGAATTTGAAAGGCTGTCCCTAACCAGTTGTTTCGAGATGACACCATCAAGATTATTTTCTTCTTATGAGAAATATACGAGAAAGAAAAGGCGACCATATCACTAGTCCTAGATGCAGATCAAAAAGAAAATAAAGAATTTTCTTATGTGTTCCTCAAACAAGCAAATACATTTGCGGAGAAACAAATTCTTCGAACCTCTACAAGGATGTTTTGGTATCAACACACTCTGACGGGGGATAAGGACATCGCCCTTGTATACCGTAAAAGACGATTCAATGGCGCGGGTTTGAGGTGGGTCTATGGATCCCCTATTTTAGTATTTCTCTACAATGAAGAGAAAGAAATAAAGAAATTATACCACCCCTTTTAAAAGGGGAGGAAGACATTTGTATATGTAATTATTGGTATTAGAATTATCATAAATCTCAAATAACCGTAAGATTGCCCGCCATTGATACTCTTTGTAACAGAAGTAAATAAGAAATTGCTCATTCAGTACGACAGTTTTCTATATTTTTTAATTTTCTCTTTTTTTCAAATGGACCAGTGATTTTTTTTTCAAGATATACAGATTTTCTTTTTAACCAAACACACCTGAGCAACTAGAATGTTGAAATACAAAAAATACCTGAGCAACTAGAATGTTGAAATACAAAAAATACCAAGTGTCCAAATATCCAGAATCCGTGGTTAAATAATGACTTTACAAATAATAATGATAATTATATATAATTCAGCAAAAACTAGTAATGTATTTTGTATTTAAAAAGGCTACTTGCAAAATCAGCAATTATTCACGCTGCAAATATTTTGTAGAAATGGTTGCCATTGAGACTGATAAAAATAGCCTGGCAGCAGGCAAAAATATAAGAGGTATACCACACTTCGGTTGATAGCCTTGAACACCATTGGCAACATTATTGAACTAAGCCTCGCTAATATATGAAACATTCTACGTATATATCTTAAAATGTGAGAGCATACGTGATTTCGATCATAGTTTCGACGGCACGAATTCGTGTCCGAGCATGTGGATGTGTGGGTAATACCCGCACACGCACAAAGCCGCGCGTCCTTATCCGCCCAAGCATCATCCGCGCTGACCCACATTCGCGCTAAAAACGACGCGAATCCGTGTCGCCGTTTGTTACTGAGCGAGCGAGAGTAACATTCCATCCATTCGCTTATTTTCACTAACCATTTTCTAGTCATTCTCGTTTAATAAACAACGTTCATTTAGTTTATATCAACAGCATAGGTCCCTATTTATGTATATATAGTATCAGTAATTCCAGGTGACTATGCTACTTTCCCATTCTCCTGGATTCTGACCCCTGACACCGAGGAAATCAATATAGCATCTTCCTCCTTCGGGCAAACCCAACCGCCGTCACCTCCTTGCCAGGTGTTGCCATTGTTCGCAATATTTGAAAACAACTATTTAGGACAGCTAAGATGTTTGGTAGCTTTCAGGATACTTAGGTATGGTGCTTGGCAGTGAAATATGACAGAAACAGCTGTTGCTTACATCCGAATGCATTTACCTTCCGAAGTCGACAAGGAAAAGCTGACGATTCTCTGACCTTCATTCAACTGTAAAAAAGACAGTGTATTGACGATCAAAATATCAATAACTCCGATAGTTCCTGCCTAACATTTACTTTTGCAGACAAAAATATATATTTTTCCTAAAATGTGTGTTATTTTTAGGAAAAGTCCTTTAGTTCCAAAACAATATGCCTAACAGATAGTGGAACGAAAGGCAACGACATCAAACGAAACGGAGCAATACGTCCCGTGACCGCGAAAACCAGTGAAAGTGCGACATTGACCCATAAAGCCGTCGACCCAGTGACCGACATTCCTTGCCTCACCCGAGGTCGGTGGCCACACGTAGTCACCTTTTCTTCCCCTCCACATTCCCCCCTCTTCCCTTCCTCCCTCCCTTAAGTGCATTGCTCCCCATCTGAGCAACTAGTTCACGTCTTCACGAAAATGGCGAATCGAATTCCCTGTTCTACAAACGTCGTGTAATATGGGAGGGGCTTTTACGAGTGTGGAGAATTGGGGTGATGATTACCATCAAACTGGTCTGTAGGTCAATCTATATCGGGTTCAACTGTTGCGCGCTAAGCAGTCTCATAGATTCACAGATTGCCAAATATTTTGCAAAACTTTGGCAATAACCTATATATACATGCATGCACTACAGCGATAGCTACAATAGTATTTTTTGTGTTTAAATGGAATAAGAATGACATGTCTTACATATGCTTCACCGAAACTTTTTTCTCTTGAACTTTCTACCGAAAGCATGGCTTTGTTTCCAACAATTTACATCAAGCACAATATTTTGGCTACTTTTAGTATCCCAATTAAGCAGTTATTAATAATAGTATCAGTGTAATGGTTCTAGTCATTAATATATTCCTTGTGATATTTTACTGGCCCCATTTCACAGCTGCCTTTGCCTATCTTGTATGTGTGGCAAAATACAAATAATTTGTACGAAATTAATTTAAAGGAAAATCTACGGAAGATGAACGATATACATTCAAATATTCTATCTAGCAACAGTACAAACACCTATTTTGCCTAGGAATGGGATGGCGTGGTATACAATTCATGACTAATATATATCCAATCTAAGGATTCTAAACGATTATTCTCGATACTTAGAAAGAGAATATGCTGCGCCGTGCCAAACAAGCGTCCTCCATGCACACGACTACGTCAGTTCCGGGGCTAATGATGCGCGCGTGTGTTCGTTCGTACACCTTTCAAGGTTGGACTGTCTCATTCAAGATGTTGGGTGCACAATAAAAATTGCATGCAGTATATCTACATTTCC
>NC_134797.1:11978031-12045531 GCF_046742065.1 Oratosquilla oratoria | reverse complement strand
GTCCACATTTGTCCAGGTGACGAACCAGGGAGTTAGATGTTCTATGAGCCCTGAGATCGTTTTTGTGCTCACTCGAGCGTTTATTGATCCCTCGACCTGACTCACCGAAGTAAGATGATGGACAACCGTTGCATGGAATACGGTAAACGACACTGAGATTATTACGAATATTATTATGTTTCTTAAATATTTTTCCTATTTTATTGGAAGATATTTTTGCTATATTTATTCCACCTTTTAACAAATAATCATCAATAGCTATAGTGTTTATAGAATTAGGAACAGAAATAAAATGAGACTTATCCTTTCCCGAGGTCCGGACCGTTGGGCCATCGTAGATCTTCTTGGCTTTCCTCATTGTCCTGGTGATCAAACCTCCGGGGTATTTCAGCTTCCTAAAGGTATTCTTGATGTAAGTAAGTTCATCCTCTAGGAGTTCTTCACTGCAGATACGAAAAGCTCTAAGAAAGAAACCTATTAGAACACCCGTTTTAACACGTCTGCTGTGTGCTGAAAAATAATGGACAAAGTCGTCCCTATTGGTGGGTTTCCTGTACACCGAGAAACTTACCTGTTGAGAACCTCTGTGTATCAACGTGTCTAAAAATGGTAATTTACACTCTTTTTCTAGTTCAACTGTGAATTGAATGTCTTTATTCACAGCGTTGAGTCTTCTCAACTTATTTTCTATATTAGTTCCTTTTGGCATCACCACGATTATGCCATCCACGTACCTTAACCAAGTGGTACCTCTTCCCATGATATCGATGTATTTGTCCATTTCTAATACTTCCATGAATAAACATTGACTATCTGGACAAAATGTCCGATCTTTTGAATGATGAATCAACATACGAAAGACAACCGGCCGGCAACGCTGATATAGAATCAGCAAGATTTAACACAGAAGCGAGAAAAATCTTACGCAAATCAACCAGGGGAAAAAGTTGTTAGGATTACTAGAAGAAGCTCCAAAACCCCCGTTAATGCACGGTCTACCTAAAGTACACAAGGTAAATATCCCCATGAGGCCCATAACTTCAGGAATTGGTAGCGCTCCGCACAGACTAGCAAAATGTCTGGCAAAACCCCTTTCCAACGTCATCGGTTCCATCAGCGGGGCCCATTTAAGAAATTCTTCCGACCTGATCCAGAGACTTAAAGATCTAAATGTAAGTGGTAAAAAGTTGGCAAGCTTCGATATCATGGGAAGAGGTACCACTTGGTTAAGGTACGTGGATGACATAATCGTGGTGATGCCAAAAGGAACTAATATAGAAAATAAGTTGAGAAGACTCAACGCTGTGAATAAAGACATTCAATTCACAGTTGAACTAGAAAAAGAGTGTAAATTACCATTTTTAGACACGTTGATACACAGAGGTTCTCAACAGGTAAGTTTCTCGGTGTACAGGAAACCCACCAATAGGGACGACTTTGTCCATTATTTTTCAGCACACAGCAGACGTGTTAAAACGGGTGTTCTAATAGGTTTCTTTCTTAGAGCTTTTCGTATCTGCAGTGAAGAACTCCTAGAGGATGAACTTACTTACATCAAGAATACCTTTAGGAAGCTGAAATACCCCGGAGGTTTGATCACCAGGACAATGAGGAAAGCCAAGAAGATCTACGATGGCCCAACGGTCCGGACCTCGGGAAAGGATAAGTCTCATTTTATTTCTGTTCCTAATTCTATAAACACTATAGCTATTGATGATTATTTGTTAAAAGGTGGAATAAATATAGCAAAAATATCTTCCAATAAAATAGGAAAAATATTTAAGAAACATAATAATATTCGTAATAATCTCAGTGTCGTTTACCGTATTCCATGCAACGGTTGTCCATCATCTTACTTCGGTGAGTCAGGTCGAGGGATCAATAAACGCTCGAGTGAGCACAAAAACGATCTCAGGGCTCATAGAACATCTAACTCCCTGGTTCGTCACCTGGACAAATGTGGACATCTACCTGATTGGAACAACACAGAAATTCTACACGAGGGATTTGAGAAGAAAATGAGAAAAACTGTGGAAGCTGCACATATCGCCACCAACAAGAACAACAACGACAGAGACGGATTTAAATGCCTCTCGAAAGCAGCAAGTGTCCTAATAATTAAATCGTTAGCCAAAGGGAAAACATGACGCTCATACCTTGGCGGGTTCCCTCTCACTACGAATATAAGAATTGTGATCCGTCTGTAATGCTGTAGTCCTCTGAAGAAGACCAAGTTGGTCGCAACGTTAGGGCAATAAACTATTCCTAACACATCTTCGTTTGCCCTTCCCCACCCACATTCTCTCATATATATATATATATATATATATATATATATATATATATATATATATATATATATATATATATATATATTAACAACCACAATGCACTTTAATTCTAAGCCATCAAAGGCCACCATGCTTGAAATTGAAATGTGGTACTACCCAGGACTCGAACCGGGTAACCTCATGACAAGTGCGACATTGACTTTCTTAATGATAAATAGATAAGTACAAATTATAATGAAATTAATTATAATAAATAAGATAAGGAAATAAATAAATAGGTAAAGTTAATTAATAAACAAACAGGTAAATCGTAAGTAATGATACACTGATAGATAAATAATGATAAATGATAATCATGGAAATCATAATAAACAAATAGACAAATAATAAAAAGCAAATAGATAAATAAATATAAAATAAATGACAGGCATTACAGAATCTTGCTTATGTGTTTAGCTAAACGAATCATAAAGCTTTGAACTGAACTACATTGCACTGCCTCTGCAGAAAGTTTATTCCAATCGTTAACTACACGGGTGGCGAAGTTGTTTCTACCCACTTCCAAATTAAATCTATTTCCTGACAGTTTGAGCCCATTATTTCTCGTCGGATTCTCATTCCGTGGGAAAATTTTGTCATTTTTGATGTCAGTTCCCTTTAGAGTCTTAAAGACCTGTATCAAGTCACCGCTGAATCTACGCTTTTTTAGGGAAAACAGATTCATATGTTTTAGCGATTTTCATATGATTTATTTTTGATAATTGGAATCAGTTCTGTGACTCGCCGTTGTACTTTTTCCAATCTGTCAATGTCCTTAATGAGATTCGGTGACCATACGAAAACATTCCAAATGTGGACGAACTAACGATTTACATGGTTTGGATTTTTTAAATCAAAAGATCGCATTTAGTCCTAGAATCTCATTTGCTTTCTCAGAGTCTGAAGTACAATACTTAGATGATGTGAGACCGTTACCGATAATTACGCCGAGATCCTTTTCACTATCTACTTTTGTTAACGAATTTCGAAATAACTTGTAATCGTACTTACCAAATCAATGAATAAACTAATAAGATAAAAATAAATTAAAAACCTTGCTGTATGTCATTTCATTCCTCTGATGATTTGGTTTTTACTACAACATGACTTTATTAATCTTTAAAAATATCCAGGGTATTATGGATGGGATATAGAACAAGTTTCAGGTTCCCATTGTGGGTAATGTCCACTCCTCACTGTTCTGAACGCTGTTATACCATCTCTGGTTTTGTGTGTGTGTGTGTGTGTGTGTGTGTGTGTGTGTGTGTGTGTGTGTGTGTGTGTGTGTGTGTGTGTGTGTGTGTGTGTGTGTGTGTGTGTGTGTGTGTGTGTGTGTGTGTGTGTGTGTGTGCGTGCGTGCGCGCACCGCAGCTAATTGTCACATGTCGTATGCATCCTTTCCCTTATAAAACAATTTACTTTCTCATTACCTTCATTTATCATTTCATTTCTCTCACCAAAATTGTGTTTACCTCTGGGTCTCTTCCATCAACGATAAACTAATCTTCTTTGGCTGGAAAACAATTAATAATATTTTCATGTTCAGTCTATGCCCATTCACTATACTCTGACACATAAGCTCCTCCCACATATCACGTCGAGGCATGTGATTGGTCGGATTGTCCCCATCGCTTCGGTGAATTCACGCCAATTGGCGTCAACCTGAAACCATTGGTTGTTTTAAGAGATTATATAACTTTAAGGATGGGGATTACGGGTAGTAAAGAACATGGAACTGCAAAGTGTAGGCCCTGCGGTCTCCTGCAGTCTCCTCCATTCTTATGTTCTCATGTTGAAATTAGAAAACGGGACACAAAGGTGAAATGTATTAATCGAGACTGTTGACCTCATATCCTCGGGTTGAATCAAAATAACTTGGAATCAACCAGAATAAAATATACGAGGATTGCCATTGTGGTAAAGGGATGAATTAGTGCCCCTCGCTTCTTAGATTTTTTTTTCAAATGTCTTATTTGATATGTCTTATACAACAGTTAATACTTGTACATTTTATTTCTGTCACCTGCATATGTTGATTATACGTAAATATTATGAGAATACACAATGTGTACATACACACACACATACATCACTATGGCGGTCCGGGATCGAATCCCGTCCAGGGCTGAAATACCTTCAGAATTGCTGCGCTGCGAGTCGTTACTCCAACTCTCGTGGGCGGGGAGTTGGGTGTGTGTGTAAGGTCACAGCATTACCCACAGATCGGTCATATAGGGTCCATGACTTTTCGTCGCCGTCTTTTCGTCGCCGGACTTTTCGTCGCCGACGTTTCGTCGCCGGACATTTCGTCGCCGCGACATTTCGTCCCCGCGACTTTTCGTCGCCGGTCTTTTCGTCGCCGGACTTTTCGTCGCCCCAAGCATAAATTGTATGCAAAGATTGACAATATTTGAAATATAAAATAATTGAAATATAAAATTGGAAATATATGATTTAATGCCAAATTCAATACACTTCTTCTGATTGATAATAATCACATAATCCTATTATTTATTATTATTACATTGGTCGCCTAATATTATTGATAGTGAAAATTCTTACGGAATTATCTGAGAGGTATCTCACACAACATCGTGCCTTACTAAAGATCTTTACATTTCAATACATATGGACTATTTACTAATAACTTACTAATTTTATAATAAATGATTTTACCCTTACACTTTAATGAATAGCTTCATCATTATGATTTCGTGTCAAATTATTACTGTATGATATGCCAATAATAAATTATCATATATACTGACGTGTCAAATATATATTTAGATAATGATGTATTAAATTATTTATTGTAATTTAAATAAAATTGTATTTCATCTACGTAAGTTAGGGCTCAGGTATTTGCAAGTCGGACTGGTTAAGGCAAGAATGAATGGTTTATACGGCACTGAGATGTATAGCTATTTGCCACACTCATATTATTGCATTGGGAGTAGGAATATAAGTACAAGTATGACATTAAATCATATATTTCCAATTGTCAATCTTTGCATACAATTTATGCTTGGGGCGACGAAAAGTCCGGCGACGAAAAGACCGGCGACGAAAAGTCGCGGGGACGAAACGTCCGGCGACGAAAAGTCGCGGCGACGAAACGTCTGGCGACGAGAAGTCGGCGACGAAAAGGACGAAAAGACGGCGACGAAAAGTCGTGCACCCGGTCATATATGCGCTCTGAGCTCTTTTTCGGGAGGGAAATAGCTGTCGATCACGAGTCCAACACGTGATCCAAGACCATGGGTGAATCACACACAGCTTTCATCCGGGAGGGTAATATCTGTCAATCACCCGACCAAGACGTGATCCAAGACCATGGTGAATTACACACACACATACAAGGTATTAGAAGTAGGAAAAACTCAATAAGACAGTGAATTAGTCAATAGGAAAGGAATCAGCTCAAAAAAAAAGAGGACAATTTATGAGAATGATACGAGTGTTGGGCACAGGTACCTGGTCACGCGACAAATATCGTTTTCACCATTTCAACCCACCCAGATCGGAATACGCAGAAGTGGTATTGTTCCAGTAGAAGTAAAAATAACTTAGTTAATATTCAGAAATTACAAAGAGTAGCGATCAATTTGGTTCCCAGTTTTGCAGATCAAACGTACGAAGAGAAATTAAATGTAATGGACACGGCATCATCGAAAGAAAGAAGAGAAAGAGGTGACGTGTTGGAAGTGTTCTGGTCACGCAAGGGAAAATATAAAACTGGCAGATTAGATCATAAGACCACTTGCGTAAAGGATGTTAAAGTATGAAATTTTCCATGAAAATAAATCAACGCCTGAAATAACTTAGATTACGAAGACCAAGCTAAAATCCATTCATGTATATTACAATTAAGCAAATACAATTAGGCACAATCAGGTAGACACAAAGCCAGCTAAGATAAACAAGACAGTTAAGTAAAAACAACAAAATGTTTTGCTAAGTATTATTGTGCTGTGAAATCCATAGTAGTTTAGAAATACAACAAGATTATGAAAATGCCCAAAATGTTAGAGATTAAAAAGGCATCCAAGGCTATCTTGTACCATGCAGGACTCGTTCTTTGAACAACAGGTAGGCCTATTGTAACGGTGAACACTGAACA
Source organism: Oratosquilla oratoria (assembly GCF_046742065.1). NCBI lineage: Eukaryota > Metazoa > Arthropoda > Malacostraca > Stomatopoda > Squillidae > Oratosquilla > Oratosquilla oratoria. Next base: position 12,039,081 of record NC_134797.1, on the reverse strand, counting down.
AACACGTGCGCATCTGTGCCGTTGTCACCGACAGTTCACCAGCGCTTGTATCCTGATGAGCAATACACCGTTAGCCACACATAAGAACATTAAGAGAAAGTGTGACGTCATGTCGTCGCAATACACCGAACCCGAAAGTCTAGACGATTTTTTGTTAACGGCTCTTCCCGCTCGACCTCTGGGCTACGTGAGGAAGAGTTTGGGACAGATACGACCGCGCTGCACCTCTAGTTGGCAGGAAGTCGGGAAGGGAGAGAGGGAGGGAGGATGGAGGAGGGTGATGGAGGTCGGGGCTGAAGGACCCGCAGGATGCGCCGCATGGTTGTGGGAGGATCGCGAGAACTGACGGTTTCCTTTCTTTTTGACTGGCGTGGACGATCCCATTTTGTGGATGTGGGAGGAAGGTATGTTAAAGACACGAGTCCAGGATATTTACAGGGATACCTTATACGCACACACATGTATTCTGAGAGAAGATAATTTTGTACATAAGATTTACTGTTATCTACAACAGCAAGGTTTAGTTTGCATGAAGTTCTCTAATTCTGATAAGAGTGCGAAGTTTGATATTCAAGATAATAAGTTCCCCTTAAATCTTGACTATGTATATACAAATTCTAAGTATTACGAGTATAATACCTGATTAGTAAGATGTCTGAGTCCTACCTATAAAACTTGTACCAATTATGTTGTTTTTAAACCTTTGCTAGTTCGAATATTTATCAATTCGTTTCTTGATATTACAAAGATAATAACTTGTTATACAATTCTACACTAAAATATTCACTTAAAGATTAAGTATCAGATATATAATTGAGAAAGTATATATAATTTTAATTAACCAAAAGGTAAGACATTTGACGGTAAATTAATTTTCACCGTTTAAATTTTGTTTTAGGGAGGAGACATTAATATTTTTACATTTGTTTACCAGTGCACTTTGAGGACTGTAAATACTTGCCTACTGCCAGTTCTCTTGGGCCACATTCTTTCTTATTATCTGACACGTTAAGGGAAAATACCCATAATATAGCAACGAATGAATTGTACATTTGTGTGGATCAACAGTCATTCTTTCCCGTTCATCCACATTTAAGTATATGGGCGACATCTGTGTGGTCAGGCGCACGCGCACACACATACACACAAACAATACACGAATCTAAAAACAGTCTAGATAAAACGAGATATAAAGACGGGACACCACGAGCATAGCTCCCCTTCCCGTAAAATACAGCTAGGTAAGTACATACACACACACAAAGTATCAATCCTTCCAAGCACAAGTGAAGGTGTTGACACATTTTGAGGATGGACAACAGGGAAATTATTCACTCTGACATCTTCCTTGCATGACCACCACATACGAGTACAAGGCATTGGTCCGTGGCGAGGTATCATGGGTACATTGTACAGACTAAGTGCCATCCCCTTGAGGCTGCACCTTCTGATAGAGGTGAGGGTGTTAATGGTCTTTGGTGACGAGATTATGATCACTGCCCATCTCGAAGGACCTTTTCTTCAGGTGTTTAGTGTTGGGTTCCTCTTTTCCTTTACTATATGGTACAAACCCATATATCTATCAACATTTTCTAAATTACAATTCGTCGACGGACACTTCGTCGAATGGACATTTAGTCGAACACCCTTTTTGTCGAACGGTCGTTTCGTCGCGAACGATTGTTTTGTTGCATAAAGGCAATTTATATATATATATATATATATATATATAAATATATATATATATATATAATATATATAATACCTCTATATATATGATATATATATTGTAACGTAATATTAGATATTACGTCATATGTGTAATTATGTTATAGAATTGTGTTCCTTTGTATTACATAACTATGTTCATATTTCTTGTCTATGTATGTATTGTAACAATGTTAAGCAGTAACGCCCGTCCACTATATGTAATCTTGCCTACGTGCGGAGAGAGGTGCGCACTCTTGTAGAACAAACAGACAAGCGAAATCCTGAATAGTTCGAGCGCACAGATTTGACAGTTACTAAATAAATAGATTGTTCAAGCGAGTCGAGGGTCCTAAAACTACCCATGTTGACGTGTTAACTTACCCTCCTCCCCCCCCCTTTCACTCACTCGCACACTCACCCGGAAGTATTCCGCTTCCGGTCCAATGGTATATAAGCGGTTGAAATCGCTCACTCGTCGTCATTTCTCGCATATCTTATCTCTTGATAAAAACTGGAAGTTTAGACTCATGAGACGATTGGTGTGAAGTGATCACCCTTTTTGCCTACATTACGTGTCTGATATACATTGCATTACTTTACTTATATTTGTACTTATTACTTATTCTGATGCATGTTCCTGATCTCTTTGTACTTAGATAGTACCATATTGTATACTTATCTTGTGTTTCTTATTTGAACGATAATTTCCATATTCTTATAATCATGTAACGGTCCCATTGACCCTACTGCCCATTCTCTTTTGTGTTGATTGCCTGTAAATATTTTCCATAATAATTTCGTTTACTAGTTTTATCGCTAGTTTAATATTCCTTTCCTGGAATCTTCTTTGTTACCTTTACTTCTAGTCTTACGAATTATCTAGGCCCTGACCAGATAGTTCAGTCCTACAGTGGCTTCTAGAAGTGAGCTGGTTCTTAAGCACTTAGACGTTATACGTAACGTCTCTTCACATACCAGCCGCCCGTAACAAAGTGGCGACCTTGCCAGGATATTGGATCAGGTATTTAACACATTCTTTTAGAGATGGATGATATAATTCAAGAATTCGTTCAAAATCCCAAGGTAAGTTTCTTAAAGAAACAAACTAAAGACACTTTGATAGAAATAGGCAAGCACTTTGGAGTAGACATTGATACAAGTTTGCGAAAGAAAAAAATACTTCAGGAACTCGTTGAAAATCTGATCGAAGATGAGATATTATCTCCAGAAGAGATTACAGCTATACAAATTCCTTCAAATAGGTTAGAAATAGAGGCACGACTAACCGAACTTAAGATTAAGGAGATTGAATTAAAGGTCAGGAGAGTAGAAATTGAGGAGGAAGCTAAACTGAAACAAATGCAAATTGAGGCAGAATTTAAAGCTAAAGAGGAGGAAACTAAACTGAAACAAATGCAAATTGAGGCAGAATTTAAAGCTAGAGAAGAGGAAGCTAAAGTGAAACAAGTCGCTAAAGAGGAGGAAACTAAACTGAAACAAATGCAAATTGAGGCAGAATTTAGAGCTAGAGAAGAGGAAGCTAAAGTGAAACAAATAGAAAGAGAGGACGAAACTAAAATCAAATTGGCAGAATTTAAAGCTAGAGAAGAGGAAGCTAAAGTGAAACAAGTAGAGTTAGAATTAAAGAAGACAGAAGTAGAAGCTAGGATTGTTGATAGACAACCCGTAGTTCAGGAAGGTCATATAGATATTTCAAATTATGTAAAACTTCTACCCCAATTTTCAGAAGGAGAGCCAGAAATTTTCTTTCTTCAGTGGGAAAAATTGGCGCAACAGTTACAAATCCCTAAAGAAAATTGGCCATTAATCATTCAAACACAATTTAAGGGTAAGGCTCAGCAAATTTATACTTCTCTTTCAGAAGCAGAAAGCGAGTATGATAATATGAAAGCTTGTATTTTAAAAGCTTATGAACTAATACCAGAGGCCTATAGACAGAAATTCCGTAATTATAGGAAGACACCTCAGTTAACATACGTAGAATATGCGGCTCAACAAGAGAGGTTATTCAATAGGTGGTGTTTGGCTAGTGAAACGGACACCTTAGATAGACTTAAACAGTTGATTTTATTGGAGCAGTTTAAGAATACCTTAGAGACAGATCTTAGGATTTTTATAGATGATCATGTTCCCGAAACTTTAACTAAAGCTGCTGTATTGGCTGATGAGTTCACACTAAATCATAAACCTAAGTCAAGACAAATGGAATCCCAAAAGTCAAAGTCACATATTCCAGATTCAACAAAATACTCTGATCCTTGGTCCCCAAAGAAACACTTTGAAAATCAGTCTAGCCCATCACATTTCAGTTACAGGTCTGATTTCAATCAATATCCTCCAAACCAACCTTGGCAAAGAATGGAAAGGTTTAAGACTAATCCCCCTGTAACTTGTTCATATTGTAAACAGGTTGGCCATCACATTTCTAATTGCAGAAAGAGACTGACACCCACATTCTCCAATAAGACACCAACTCTTGTAAGTAATATAAAATCAGATGATTCAAAATCCTCTATTCAGGATACACTACCAAAGAAGCCGGTATTGTCAAGTAATGTAGAACCCCCCCTCATCAGATCATGATCCTTGTTTCAAACCATTTGTATCTTCAGGAACTATATCTCATAGTAGTAGTTCACAACAATATCCTATTTCCATACTCCGAGACACAGGAGCAAAGCAAAGTCTGATTTTAAATTCTGTCTTGCAGAATCTGGGTGAGTCATATACAGGTTATGATATATTGATAGAAGGAGTTGGAGGAATTGTAAAATGTCCATTACATAATGTTTTCTTGCGGTCTGATTTAACAACCGGAATGGTTAAAGTAGCAGTAGTAGACTCTCTTTCCATAGTAGGAATATCCTTATTGTTGGCCAATGACATCGCTGGAAGCAAAGTCATTTCTCCCTTAATAACAAATAACCCTAAGACCTCAGTAGAACCTTCAGATAACTTACAGTTGTTTCCCGCTTGTGCTGTAACCAGATCTCAGTACAAGAAATCTGAAGAGGAGACCTATAATTTAGAATCCCTATTCTCCCAAACTGACCCATCTTCTTCTTCACCAGTTTCTCTATCTAGAGCAGAATTAATCAAAGAACAGAAGTCAGATCATTCTCTTAAAAATTTGTACGAGATTGCTTCATCTCCAGAAGAAGTTGAAAATATGTCACGAGGTTTCTATATAGAAAACGGAGTCCTAATGCGAAAATGGAGAGCATCCACCGCAACCGCTGACCAGCCATGGCAAGTAAGGAATCAAATAGTCCTCCCTCTTGGTTTCAGGAATAATGTTCTAAGATTGGCTCATGATACTCCCTTAGCAGGTCACTTAGGGGTAAGAAAGACCTTGTTCAACATAACCCAACATTTCCATTGGCCCACGGTTGTCAAAGATGTTGCCCAATATTGTAAAACATGTCATACATGTCAACTTGTAGGTAAGCCCAACCAGAAAATTGTAGAAGCTCCACTCCATCCCATTCCTGTAATGGAAGAGCCATTTAAAAAAGTTCTTATTGACTGTGTAGGACCTTTACCTCCTTCAAGTAAAGGAAATCAGTACATTCTCACAATCATGTGTATGAGCACTCGTTTTCCAGAAGCAATTCCTTTGAAAAATATTAAAGCTCAAAACATAATCAGAGAAATGTTTAAATATTTCACTATGGTAGGATTTCCCAAGAACATTCAAAGTGATCAAGGAAGTAATTTTCTTTCCAACAAGTTTAGAGAAACTCTTGTAACACTAGGTATAACTCATGTAACTTCCTCCGCCTATCATCCTCAATCACAAGGTGCTCTAGAGCGCTTTCACCAAACGCTCAAGACAATGTTAAGAATCTTCTGTGCTGAGAACACTCGAAATTGGGAAGACGGACTCCCCTTTTTGTTGTTCGCCACCCGAACAACAATTCAAGAAAGCCTTGGATTCAGCCCGTCAGAATTAGTCTTCGGTCATGAAGTCCGTGGTCCCCTAAAGATACTTCATGAACAATGGATGAAAGAAGAACCACCAGTTCCTTCTTTGAAATACGTGTCCCAGGTCACCGAGAAGTTGTTAGAAGCTTGGAAGTTGGCAAGAGAGAACTTGACGAATGCTCAACGAGTAATGAAAGGTCGGTATGATAAAAATTCTAAACTTAGAACTTTCTCTCCAGGAGATCAAGTGTTACTTTATCTTCCCATACCAGGAGATCCATTGCAGGCTAAATACAAAGGACCCTATGAAGTCTTGTCCAGAGCCAGTGATCTCAACTACATAATCAAAACTCCAGACAGAAGAAAGAGTTCCCGTCTCTGTCACATAAATACCTTAAAACCTTATCATTCCAGAGATCCAATTCCAATTTGCAGCTCTACCACAATAGAATCGGAAGAGCCTCCTGATAACCTGCCTAATCCTCCTGAGATTCCCTTGGAAAACTCTCAGATACTACAAAATCTTCAGATAAAAGTAGGACACTTATCTGAGAAACAAGATGTAGCAGAACCATTGACTGACCTGTTGAGAAAAGACCACGACTTCGTGTGGACTCCTACCTGTGAGACGGCCTTCAAAAACCTGAAGTCCCTTCTCACTAACGCACCAGTTCTAAGGGCACCCGATTTCCAACGACCCTTTCTTCTGCAAGTCGACGCCAGCGACACCGGTATCGGTGCCGCCCTCTTGCAAGAACACAATGAAGTTCTTCACGCTATCGCCTACTACAGCAAGAAGCTGTCCCCTGCACAGAAGAACTACTCAACAATTGAGAAGGAGACGCTCGCTTTGGTCCAGGCCCTTATCCACTTCGAAGTCTACCTGGGTTCCTCAACTACCATTCAAGTATATTCGGATCACAACCCCTTAAAGTTCCTACAGACTATGAAAAACAAGAATCCGAGACTTACACGTTGGAGTTTATTTCTCCAACCCTTTAATCTAACAATTCATCATATAAAAGGCGTCTTTAATGTTTTAGCCGACGTCCTTTCTAGAACATAGCTTTTCAACAGAAAGTGAAAAGCTTTCCCAAACGGTGGAGGTGTAACGTAATATTAGATATTACGTCATATGTGTAATTATGTTATAGAATTGTGTTCCTTTGTATTACATAACTATGTTCATATTTCTTGTCTATGTATGTATTGTAACAATGTTAAGCAGTAACGCCCGTCCACTATATGTAATCTTGCCTACGTGCGGAGAGAGGTGCGCACTCTTGTAGAACAAACAGACAAGCGAAATCCTGAATAGTTCGGAGCGCACAGATTTGACAGTTACTAAATAAATAGATTGTTCAAGCGAGTCGAGGGTCCTAAAACTACCCATGTTGACGTGTTAACTTACCCTCCTCCCCCCCCTTTCACTCACTCGCACACTCACCCGGAAGTATTCCGCTTCCGGTCCAATGGTATATAAGCGGTTGAAATCGCTCACTCGTCGTCATTTCTCGCATATCTTATCTCTTGATAAAAACTGGAAGTTTAGACTCATGAGACGATTGGTGTGAAGTGATCACCCTTTTTGCCTACATTACGTGTCTGATATACATTGCATTACTTTACTTATATTTGTACTTATTACTTATTCTGATGCATGTTCCTGATCTCTTTGTACTTAGATAGTACCATATTGTATACTTATCTTGTGTTTCTTATTTGAACGATAATTTCCATATTCTTATAATCATGTAACGGTCCCATTGACCCTACTGCCCATTCTCTTTTGTGTTGATTGCCTGTAAATATTTTCCATAATAATTTCGTTTACTAGTTTTATCGCTAGTTTAATATTCCTTTCCTGGAATCTTCTTTGTTACCTTTACTTCTAGTCTTACGAATTATCTAGGCCCTGACCAGATAGTTCAGTCCTACAGTGGCTTCTAGAAGTGAGCTGGTTCTTAAGCACTTAGACGTTATACGTAACGTCTCTTCACATACCAGCCGCCCGTAACAATAGATAGAGAGAGCTTTTACTTCAGAATTTTTTAAAAGGAACTTTAACATATCAAAATAAAACGCAATAGAAAATTTATTAAACATTTTTATTTAAGGATTAGCACTGGTTCTACTGAAATATAAAATACAATTGATAAAAATAGATATAAACTTACAAATTATGTGCAATGGCTTGTAGGTATTCTAGTGTATCTCTGTTTGCATAGTCATCCGTGAGTTTTTTCAACCGTTCATTAACAATTGCGTATTTCTTTTTAGTGTTTCTAGGCATAATACCACATGAAGCCTGTTGTATTGTTAGTTCCCAATCATTTTGCTCTTTTTTGAGTTTGGTCATAAGGCGAGATGAATTTGGATGGACGACTGACATTCTTTGTTGAAATGCGCGGTGGCAACCTTCAACAGAATTATTTGTGCGTGGTATTCCTAGCAAGGTCTTTTCTCTTACATTCCATAAGGAGATATCAAAACTTGGGCGGCGTCGCCTTCCTCTTTGTACAGCACCTAACCAAGTAGTCTCAAAGTAGACGAGAAATTCTCCTAGGACTTCATCTGTTTCCTCATCTAATGAAGCCATTAATTCATTAAATACGCCTATGACATCATCCAGTGCATACTTTTAGCTAATAAATCGAGATTAGTGTCAGTTGCCATTAAAACGATATCTTCCTCTTCGACTAAAACAAATCTCTCCCCTCTTAACGAAACCCTAAGTTATTTTGTTCCCATCTGTGAATTTTCTTTGTCTTCTAATCATTCTGCCAAGACTTTCTTTTTTTGGGAAGAGATCCAGTGGCTTCCAAGAAAATCAATATGCAGTTCTGAATTATAGCACTCGTAATTTCTTCAGTATTATAGGCTCGTTCCTTCATCTTCTCTACTGTCTTGAGTACCACAGTTCTACTGGCATCTGGTCGGTGAGAATGTGGCAGTGGAGTACCTTGTAGTATATCATTCACTGTCTTAAGTCGCCCTCCACATCTCCCTCTTTCTTCGCATTTCCAATAGGTAATGCTATCCCTCATTTTGTCAACTGTATAAGCATACCCATTGTACAGTAGTTTCCTTCCACCACGTTTAGTAACAGTGAACTCCATGGCCTTATCATCATTCATATCTTGAAATAATTACCTCAAGAATAGATGTAGAATGTCTAATTAATAAATATCATTTTGAGAATGTTGAAAAATGTCCTTCCAGATGTGGGAATATTTCTAGTATGTATTGTGTATTTAGATTAAAGAATGATAAATAAGTTTGCCTTACTTTGATCTTCCGACGAACAATATTAGCTGATATCCAGTTGCTTTAAATATATCAAATTGTACTGATATCATCATTTATCACCTTATTATCATTCATATCTTGAAATAATTACCTCAAGAATAGATGTAGAATGTCTAATTAATAAATATCTTTTTGAGAATGTTGAAAAATGTCCTTCAATATGTGGGAATATAGTCATTATATATTTTAAAGTATTTTAGGCAAATAGTATCATTTATTATCAAATATTTACATAAATACCTGGTTGCCTGTTTAACACTCTTTCGACGAAAAGGCTGTTCGACGAAACATCCATTCGACGAATCGTCCGGCGACGATATGTCTGTTCGACGAAATGTCTGTCGACGAATTGTCCGGCGACGAAACGTCCGGTCACGGTTGTTATAGCCTATATTACCTTTATATTTTATAAAATTTTAACTTCATTTGCTATCACTTTAAATAATAATTGTGTGTAAACATCCATTACATCTGCAACAATTCTCATGTCATGAGGTATGTCCTAATATGCTCCCATTTCGTGGCCGGGAGGATGGCCGACAGATATTTGGCCAAGTGGACTTGGCCGAACGGACATTTGGACTAAGCGGGTGTGGATAAACGGATATTTGGCCGAATTAGATTATTGATTATTCATTTTCATTTCTACATGCATATACCAATGGTTATTTAACCCTTACATGGGAGGTAGCCAAAACACAAAGGCATAAAATCCACTCCCAATGCCATCCCCACATATTCCACTCCCTTCTCTCCTTCTTATCTTGGCTCCTCCTGGATGACGGGTCATCCCTGCATCTCGCCCACTGCCCTGGGTCAGAAGCAGTGTCACAAGACATAGCACATCCACAGCAGGGCCGCTTCATTTAATCAGCAACCGCAACCCCTCACGCAGAAAGAGAGAAGACGGGGAGAAATCCCTTCGCTCTGCGTCAAAATATTCACACATATTCCATCACCCTCCATCCCCCACCCACTCCTTTCCATGCATCACAGCATCATCCATACACATTCTCCACCCATCCCTACCTTCTGTCTTCTCCCTTCCTTCCTCAACAGACATTCCTCTTTCCCAATGCCCCTTTTACCCCATCCATCCACCTCATCCTTGGTTGCCCCCTCTGTTCACTTTCATTCTTTCCATGTGTCCAAACCATCCCAATAATCCTTCATCCACCCTATCTCCCAGCTCTCTTTCCACCCCTGCTCTACTCCTCACTTCCTCGTTTTTCTATCAAGACTAGTAACCCCTATCATACTTCTGAGTCACCTCATCTCAAACACATTCAAACTCCTCTCTTCCCCATACAATGCTGTCAGCACAAGCACTCCACACAATCTCCTCCTAGCATCCATTCCCATATGTCTATATCTCAGTAAACTTTTCAATCCTCCATGGCATTTACTTGCCCTCTCAACCTACATTCTACCTCCACCTCCTTCCTCCCTTTCCTGTCACATTTGCACCCAAGTATCTAAAGCTATCCACTTCCTCCAGTCTCTCTACCTTAATACTCACTTCCAATCTGCTGCCACATTCTCCTCTTCTACATCTCATCACCTTACCTTTACCCTCATTTATCTTCAACTTCCTTCTTTCACACACCTTCCCAAACTCCATCACTGACTTCCTTAATCCCTTCTCTGATCCTGATACAAGTGCAGTGCTGTCAGCAAACAACAACTGGCTTATCTTCCACTTTTCTCCATTTTCTTTAACCATCTCCAATCCCTGGACCATTACCCTTGCATTAACCTCTCACACCACCCCATCCATGTATAAATTGAACGGCCAAGACCACATAACACATCCCTGACCTTTACCTCAAACCACTCACTCTCTCCATTTCTAACATATGCTCTACTACTCGTGTACAAAATCTTGACTAATCTTAACAGCTTTCCTCCTATCCCATATATTTTCAATACCTCCCACAGTGCATTCCTGTCTACCTTGTCATAAGTCTCTTCCAAATCCATAAAGGGCCAACAAACTTCCTTATCTTTTCCTAAAGATTTCTCACATATCTGTCATACTACAAAAAGCTGATCCACGCAATCCCTACCTGTCCTAAACCCACACTATTCCTCACCAATTACTCCCTCTTCCTCTTCTAATCCTCTCAATCAACACCCTCCTATAGGCCTTCCCAACTACACTTAAACTGATCCCTCTGGAACTACTACACTCACACTTGTCCTATCCTCCTTCACATTTAGCAACTCTCTAAAATGTTCTGCCCATCTTCCTCTTACTGTTGTCTCTTCCATTATCATCTCTCCATCTGCACCTTTTACCTTTTCTTCTCTACTTGATTCACCTCCTCTTCCTCTCTTAATTTCTTTCCAAAACATTTTATTACTTTCAAAAATTTGTCATACTCTTACCCTATTTCACATCTGCTCTTCTCTAAGCCTCATTTATCTTATGCTTTACATCTCTTCTCTTTTCTTTGTACCTCGTCTTATTTTGTTCTCTTCTACAACCTTCTTTGCTTCATCATTCCACCACTCACTATCCTTCCTTCTATTTCCTCCCATTCCCCTTTGTTCCACACACCAACTTTGCACACCTTGTGACTCCCTCCTTGAACCATCCCCATTCCTCTTCCACTCCTAGTTCTACTCTATCCTTCACTCCCTCCCACTCCTCTCTCAGCTTCTTCTTATACTCCTTTTCTTTCTCATTTAAGCAGCTTACTCTAAGCACCTCCCTACTTAGTCCTTTTCCTCTTTCTCCATCTATCCTCTACTCTCAACTTACCTTCCACCAAAAAATTATCTGATATTCCCCCACTCTCTCCCCTTAGAACATGTACATCCAAAACTCTTCCTACTATTCTCCTGGTTACCACTATGTAGTCCATTAAAGCCCTATCTACCACCCTTCCATCCACCACCCTCTCCCATGTGTACTTATGCTTGACTTTCTTCCTAAACACTGTATTTGCTATCATCAACTCTCTAAACACATCTCCACCATCAACTCTCCACTACAACTTTTTCCTAGAACTCCACACTTCCCAACCACTCTATTTGTTCATTTCCTACCATAATATTAACATCTCCCAATACCACTACATTGACATTTCTCCCTAAACCCTCCATGCACTAATTTAAATCTATCCAAAAAGCCTCCCTTTCCTCTACATTCTTCTCACTATCAGGCCAATATGCTCTTACAAAAAATACTTACATACATATACCAAAGGTTTTTTCTCCCTTATAAGGAAGGTGGCAAAAAAAAAAAAAAAAAAAAAAAAAAAGTCCTCACAGCACTTTGACAGCTTCTATACAAGCTCCTTATTGCTCTGGCGAGCTTGGGTTCTATCCCATAATCAGGATCCACTACTAGAATCTCCCCTAGTTTATTCCAGGGCACTCAATCAAATGCGTTTTCAAAATCGATAAAAACAATGTAAATATTTTTATCCCATTCCCAACTCTTCTTCATTATCATCCTTATTGTGAAAATTAGATCTGTTGTCCCTCTTTCTGGTCTGCAGCTGTACCGACCTTCCTTCAATTTCTCCTCTATCATGATTCTTAATCTGTTCTCCAAGATTCTTTCATATATTTTACTTACGTGTGTCAATAGGGTTATACCTCTATAATTTTTACATTCGTTACAGTCACCTTTTTTAAATATTTTACAGATTCCTTTGCTCCAGTCATCTGGCATTCTTCCTTCATTCTATGCTACATTGAAAAGTCTGTAGAGCCAGTCTACCATGACTTTGCTACCCTTCAGTAGTTCTGCAGGTATTCCATCAATTCCAGGACATTTTCCATTTTTCATCTTCCTTAATGCATCTCTAATCTCCTCCCTTGCTATACCATCCTCCAGTTCTCCTCTTGCCGATTTATTTACTGGGTTGTCCTCTTTAGTGTTGATTTCACTAAATGGATTTATGAGCTCATAAAAATACTCCTATCTCCCTCAAGCAAGTGAAATCAGATTTTAATCCAGTTTCATTTGCCATTGATCATGAAAGGATGGCTCTCAATAACATTACAGCACATTCCCCAAACACAAAAATTTATGGGTGCTTCTTCCATTTCGGCCAGTACTTGTGGAGGCAAATAACAGAGCTTAGGGCTAGATCACAAAATATAATTGAATATAAACTATAACGAAAATAATGGTAATATAAACACACTCAATTCACAACATTTTACAACTTCTGAATAACGACTGAATCAGTGTTTACATAAGCTAGTTAACGTTGTATTGGTTTGGGCATGGCTTAATAGTTCAAACAAGCAACTAACCAACCACTAATTTAAGATAAGATGGGAGAAATTACTTCATTTGGTTTATTCACATTGATGAACAAGTCCTACCACATGAACAATGATAAAAGTAAATCTTATGGAAATAATTTTTTCATTCAAAATTGGAATATGCAGCAGTGGGACAGTTCCCACAAAAAATACTGAAAATTTAAACACATGCAGCTCAAATGGTTCCTAGCCTAATTGACAGAACATACGAAGACTTGAACTGTTGAGCCTTGAACTGTCTACATTAAGGAACAAAACTATACGATAGTACCATTCACTATAATGAAAGAAAATGTATAATAAGGAAAAAAATCATTCATATACACTTGGTCAGTATTATTATATGGATGTAAAACTTGGACAATTAGTAAACAAATGCAGGACAGGATAAAATCAGTAGAAATGTGGATTTGGAGAAGTATGCTGAAAATTTCATGGACAGAATTTAAAACAAAGAAATACTGCAGCAAATAGGAACACAGAGGGAAATAATAGCAACTATCAGGACAGACAGTTACACTTTGTAGGACATGTCGTGAGAAACCAACAATTAGAACATACGTGCTTAACGGGAAATATAGAAGGAAAGAGGGCAAGAGGAAGACCAGGCAGAAAATATGTAGACGAGTTAAGGACATCTGTAGGAAAAGAAATAACAAATGCCATCTTGTTAAGAAGAGCCATGTGCAGACAGGAATGGAGCTCCATGGTGGCCAACATCCAAGTCGATACAGCACCCCAGTAAGGTAAGGTAATAGCAGGGTAGAAGAAAAGTAGAGGACATAGGTAAAATGAGGAGAAAGATCTAGTAAGCAATACATTAAGATATACAACATTTTCATACAATGATTTGTGGAACACTGATTACAAATCTTATCCTGTACATCACAAGCGGGTGAATACACACACATGTATGCAATGTAGTGCAATGGCGCTTCAAAACGAACAAAACAAGGGAAGAAGAAACCAGGGAGAAGGAAGAAAATTAAAAGTGGCCTATACCAACATTGACGGACTAATTTCGGGACTGAACGAACTCAATGATTATCTGTTAGAAGCAAAACCAGACATAATGGGAATTGTAGAGACCAAACTAAGAGGTGAAATACCATCCACTGTTATCGGACAAGGTTTATACAACTACTGGATAAAAAACAGGGACAAGAAACAGGGAGGGGGAATCATGTTCTTGGCCAAGAAAGACCTAAAGGTGACAAAAATTGCAGAGGGCAAAGGTAATGCTGAATTGATCATGATAAAAGTCGAAGGCAAGAATATGAAAAGTAGAAAGTTTGTGGTGACTTATGTGCCTCCAAAAACAAGCGCTTGGAAAGAAATCGAACATAAAAAAATGCTAGATGACACAAGAATCACTCAATGAGATACTAATGGGTAAGGGTAATCTGGTAGTTATGGGGGACTTCAATTGCAAAGAAATTTGTTGGGACAGCATGACAGTGCAAGATGACGACTCGTGGGGCAATGTACTGCTAGATATGACCATGGAGTACACAATGACCCAATGGGTCCGTGAAAACACAAGGTACAGAAATAATGAAGAGCCATCGAAACTAGATCTAATATTTACAACAGAGCCTGAAATAGTGCATAAAGTCCAGTATGAGACACCAATTGGAAAGAGTGACCATGTACTCATCGAAACTATACTAAAGGAAGAAATAGACATAGAGAGGAACGAAAAGCATAGGAAAGGAAGACTGAGGTACAACAAAACAGACTTTACAAAACTAAAGACATTCTTCCGGAATGCAAACTGGGAAATATTTTACAGGGAAGAAACAGCAGTGGAAGAGAAATGGAATATATTGATGGAAAACTACAATGAAGGGGTAAACAGGCATGTACCAAGACAAAAGCGAGAGAGAGAGTACATTAAATGTTGGTTCAACAAAAGATGCAGTGAGGCAAAAGACAGAAGGGACAAAGCTTGGAAAAAGTGGAGAAAAGACAAAAAACAAAGCAAATGGCAAATTTATGTTAACTATAGAAATGAGTATGTTAATGTGAGAAGAGAGGAGAAAAGGAACCATGAGAAGGATATTATAGACAAATGCAAAGAGCAACCCAAACTATTCTATCGGTATGTGAATGGTAAACTTAAAAACAAACAGGAATTGGTGAAACTAAGCCAAGGAAACATAGAATACACAGAAGATTTAGAGATGGCCGAAGTCATGAACAATCACTTTAAATCTGTTTTCACCAGAGAGAAAATACCAAATTGTGACATAGACAAAAACAAGAAATCTCCCCTCATGAATGAGTTTACAGCATCACTAAAGGAAATATCAGAACATTTATCAAGGCTGGATGTCAGAAAATCACATGGCCCGGACGGTATTGCAAATTGGATTCTAAAGGAGTGCAAAGAAGAACTAACAGACAAAATACACATCTTAATAAACAGCTCACTCAAAGAAGGAAAGATACCCGAGGACTGGAAAAACGCTAACATTGTACCAATACACAAAGGAGGAAACAAAGAAGAACCCACCAACTATAGGCCAGTATCACTAACAAGCACCATAGCCAAAATTTGTGAGAAAATAATCAATTCGGATTCAGACAAGGAAGATCATGCTCCACAAACTTAATATGCTTTTACTCAAGACTAATAGACATAGTGCAAGAAAGAAATGGATGGGCTGATTGTGCATTCCTAGACTTGCAAAAAGCCTTTGACAAAGTACCACACAGAAAACTACTAAAAAAACTGGAACACATAGGAGGAATACAGGGAAACCTACTAAAATGGATAGAGGACTTTCTGACTGGTAGAAAGATGAGAGTAGTGCTCAGAGAAAAATATTCAGACTGGAAAGAGGTGATCAGTGGAGTACCGCAAGGATCTGTGCTGGCACCAATAATGTTTGCTATCTATATGAATGACATGGATGAGGACGTGAACTGCTACATGAGCTTCTTTGCCGATGACGCCAAACTGCTAAGGAAAATAGAAACTGATGAGGACTGTGAAGCACTGCAAGAAGACCTAAATAGGGTATGGAACTGGAGTCAGAAATGGGAAGTGGACTTTAATACTAAGAAGTGTAGCATAATGGAGTTTGGAAAAAGCAAAAACAGAATATCAGGAAAATATACAATTGGAACCAAAGAAGTAAAGAAAGTAGGATCCGAAAAAGATTTGGGAGTAATTATCACGAACGACTTGTCCTATGATATACAGATTAACAAAATTGTCGGGGAGACTTACAACTTGCTAAGATCAATAAAAGTGGCGTTTACATACTTGGACGAAGACATGATGAAAAAAATATTGGTTACATTGATAAGGCCTAGATTAGAGTATGCAGCGACATTGTGGTCCCCCAGTACCAAAAAGAATATAAAGAAAATAGAAAGAATCCAAAGAGCAGCTACAAAAATGGCACCTGCACTTGCAAACCTATCATACGAAGAGAGATTGGCTAAACTGGAGTTACCGACACTGGAGCAAAGAAGAGAGAGAGGTGACCTATTGACCATCTACAGAATCATGAAAGGCACAGAGGTACTCGATAGTGAGAGCTTACTTAACTGGGACAAAAGAAACACAAGAGGACATGGAAAGAAAATAAAAAAACATAGCTATAGAAGAGAACTGAAGAAAAACAGTTTTCCTCATAGAGTTTTGGACACTTGGAACAAACTGGACAATGGAATAGTATGCGCAAAAACCATTCATGAGTTTAAAAACAAACTAGACACTGCAAGATACAAAGGCGGGACATCACGAGCATAGCTCCCCTTCCCGCAAAATACAACTAGGTAAATACAACTAGGTAAATACACTAATGTTACAAGTCGATACTCTTCTCTTTGAGCAAGGGTATGGATATGTGGTTTGTGTAAGCCATTTACCCATGGATCAGACTACATAAGCAAAATCTTATTTGGTCGGTTATTAGTTGTTCATCACGAGTTAAACACGCAATCAGACAATGGCAATTCACTTACACACACGAGTGCACGGGGTTCATCATGGTCTTGTATCACATGTTACTCATGATTGACAGCTAAAATGGTGGTGGCACACTAGGCATATCTCACTAGCATGCTAGGTAAATACAATTTAAGGGAACTTGGTCTTTATGAAACACGGGACTTCGTGTGTACTGTAGGCTAGCCACCTGTTGTTCTGCAAATTGTGCAACTGGTCCTGGCAGAAGTTCTTCTTGTCTGAGAAGAACCATTGCATCCCCAGCATGACTGGGTGTTTGACCTTGTTGAGGAGTTTCTTGGCTTTCATAAGGCAGTTCTCTTGGGCCTTGGTGGTGAGTAGTTGGCCCTTGCACCTCTTGTATGAGGAGTAGCAAAGATCCTTGTTCAGCACTTTCTTCATAGTCGTCACTCCAATCCCCATCTCTCTCACCAAGGTCCACATTGCCTTGCCTGGATCTTGCCGCACCTTTTTTTGCAGCTTCTTGATGAGTTTCATTGTGCAGTTGGAACACCTGCTATGATCCTTCCTGCTAGCCACTGCTTCCATATCTCTGTCACAATTCTCCAGCTCACATCTCATGGCCTTCACAGTATTCAAGGAGCACCGAGCTGCAGCTAAGATTTCCAAATTTTTTAATCCAGCATGAATCATCATGATGCAGGTCACTCTCTTCCAATATTCCGGTGCTTTCCAGTCGTCCATGCTCTCTAGCCCTCACACTCACCAATAATATACAAGAGGACTGGAGAACTGCCTGCATAGTTCTCCTTTACAAGGGAAAAAAGGACAAGTGTGAGTGTAGCAGTTACAGAGGAATCAGTTTATTGAGTATAGTTGGAAAAACTTATGGGGTTTCCATTGAGAGGATTAGGAGAGGAACAGAGATAGTAATTGTTGAGGAACAGTGTGGGTTTCGAAAAGGTAAGGGTTGTGTGGATCAGATATTTGTGGTAAGGCAGATATGTGAGAAAGCTTTTGCAAAGGGTAAGAATGTTTTTTTTGCCCTTTATGGATTTGGAAAAGGCTTATGATAGAGTAGACATGAAGGCACTGTGAGAGGTTCTGCAGATGTATGGGATAGGAGGAAAGCTGTTATAAACAGTCAAGAGTTTTTATGATAGTAGTGCCTGTGTTAGAATTAGAAATGGAGAGTGGTTTGAGGTAAATGTCAGACTTCACCAGGGATGTGTCTTGTTGATATGACTGTTCAATGTGTACATGGATGGGTTGGTGCAGGTGGTAAATGCAAGGGTAATGAGCAGGAGATTGGAGATGGTTAAAGAAAATGGAGAAAAGTGGGAGATAAACCAGTTGTCGTTTGCTGATGACACTGCACTTGTAGCAGGATCAGAGAAGGAATTAAGGAAGTTAATGATGGAGTTTGAGAAGGTGTGCGAAAGAAGGAAGTTGAAGGTAAATGTGGGTAAAAGTAAGGTGATGAGATGTACAAGGGGGGGAATGTGGCAGCAAATTGGAAGTGAGTATTAAGGGAAAGAGTCTAGGGGAAATGGATAGCTTTAGATACTTGGATGCAAATGTGGCAGGGAAGAGAGGAGTGGTGGTGGAGGTAGAATGTAGAGAGAAAAAAGTAAATGCCTTGGGGGATTAAAAAGTGTAATGAGAAATAGATATTCGGGAATGGATGCTAAGAGGAGATTGTATGAAGGGGTGATTGTGCCGACAGCACCATATGGAGCAAACATGGAACATATGAGGGGAAGAGAGGTGGGGGTTACTAGGCTAGATAGACTGAGAAATGAGGAGGTGAGGAGGAGAACAGGGGTGAAAAAGGATTTGGGAGATAGGGTTGATGAAAGAACATTAGGATGGTTTGGACACATGGAAAGAATGAGTGAAGAAAGACTAGTAAAAGAGGTATGGAAGGCAGATGTGGAGGGAGTGAACATGAGGGGACGTCCTAGGATGAGATGGATGGATGGGGTGAAGGGGGCTTTGGGGAAGAGGGGAATGTCTGTTGAGGAAGGAAGGGAGAGGACGGAAGACAGAGGTGAGTGGAGAATGGTTGTATATGGATGATGTTGTGACTGCATGAGGAGGAATGGGCGGGGAAGTGGGGGGTGGGGTAGTATGTGTGAGTAAATTTTGACGCAGCCCGAAGGGATTTCTCCCCGTCCTCGCCTTATATGCAAAGGGGGACGGAGAGGGGGGGTCGCCGATTAAATGAAGCGGCCTCGCTGTGGATGTACTGTGTCTTGCGACACTGCTTCTGACCCAGGGCGGTGGGCAGGGTGCAGGGATGACCCGTCATCCAGGAGGTGCTCAGATGAGAGGAAGGGTGGGAGGGGTGTGGAGTGTATTTAGGGATGAAATGGGTGGGAGTGTTTTTATGCCTTTCCCTTTTTGGCTACCTCCCTTGGAAGGGGGAAAAAGCCTTGGTATATGTATGTATGAGATGAAGTGTCTGAGAAGTATGGCAGGGGTTACTAGACTGGATAGAGTGAGAAACAAGATGGTGAGGAGATGAGCAGGGGGTGGAGAGGAGTTGAGAGATAGGGTTGATGAAAGAGTATTGAGATGGTTTGGACACATGGAAAGAACGAGTTAAGAAAGATTAGTAAAAGAGATGTGGAAAGCAGAGGTGGATAGAGTGAACAGGAGGGGGCAACCAAGGATGAGATGGATGGATGAGGTCAAAGGGGAATTGAGAAAGAGGGGGATGTCTGTTGAGGAAGGGAGAAGACAGTAGATTGGGGACGAGTAGAGAATGGTTGTATGTGGATGATGCTGTGATGCATGGAAGAAGTGTGTGGAGGATGGAGGGGTTAGGGAGTCATTATGTATGAGTGATATTGTGATACAGCCCAAAGTGATTTCTCACTGTCTTCTCTTTTTTCTGCTTGTGGAGACATAGAGGGAGGTCGCTGATTAAATGAAACAGCCTTGATGTGGATGTACTGTGTCTTGTTGCATTGCTTTTTACCCAGGGCAATGGGTGAGATGCAGGGATGACCTGTCCCCCAGAGGAAGCCAAGAAAAGAGGGAAGGAAGGAAGGAGGGAAGGAGGGGTGGTGAGTGGGAGTGGAGTGGGTGGGGATGAAATGGGTGGAAATGGAATTACAGTACTACCTCTCATTAACAGACTAAAAGGGGGATAATGGTGTCCGTTGATGTGAATAATCCTTGAGTTGGAGTGATTTTTGGGTGGCATAGTGATTGCACGCACTAAACAACAGCACCAAAAACACAGCGAAAACACCGCAAACACAGCTAATAAACATCCGTTAATGAGAGGTCTCACTGTATGTATGTAATCATTTAACGTTTCTATAAGAGTTCCCACATAAATATCTATCTTATGTGCCTGGTGTCTGTGCTGGTACCCATCCTGCACCAGACATCCCATGTGCAGTCCCTGTCTTGTGCTTGATCACACCAGACAATTCCAGTTTCTTCATTAAGTGACCTGTGAGGTCCCAGGTTTCCTATAGGAGAACCATGGCAGCTGGTTGACTGACTGAAGTCTCTATTCAAAATAAACTTCACAGTCTTCTAAATCATAAGAGAAAGGGAAGTCAGTCAAACAAATATATAATTCTAAGCTCAATATATTTTGATAAATGGGACACAACAACAAAAATTCTAAACCATATTTGTCCACAAGGATATGGTTCCAAACCCACATATGAAGTTCTCACAGTAATGTCAACGGAAGTAGTTCAAAGAATATTTTTTAATGAGCTTCCATGCTAACGTTCTACAAAATGGACTGCCTCACTGTCTTCATCTAATACAAACTGATACAAAAGACCCTAAAGTAAAAGGTAAATGACATTAACAGGTAAAATTCCACTAACCTCAAAAGTAAGCTTCAAAGACATAGCAACATCAAAAATACTACTACTTCATCCTTAATGTTGTGTCAGCTACTCTCCAGTTGCATTTTTTAATCATAATTATACACAAAAGCTGTGATTATGGAAAGAACAGTTTAAGAAAGAAAAATGGAGTAAATAAATTCTGAGGATATGTACATAAATATTATGCTGTGATTTCCGTTATGTTTTCCATGCTAATCAAGACTTGCATATTTACTCCAGCTGTTGCCACTTGATTTCATTCAACTAAAGAAAAAAACCCTACGAAGTGGAAGGATTAAATCTTATCCCCTTAAACATTGTGACAGATTTTGTTCCAGTTATGAAATGGCCCACAAGGAAGGAGTTGCCATATAAAGAAGGTCCACTTATTGGCCCCTGCTGTCAAGCTGTCTCACTACATTGCTTTTGACCAATGCAATGCTGTTATAGGAGGCAGGGAGTCCCATCATCCCTGTGGTACAAAGATCAGATAAGTGGTCTTATTTATGATGTGGGTGCGTATTCTTAGCCATCCCCCTTATAAAGGGGGATGTCTTTAGGGGACCAACAATGGATCCCCGAAAGTGATGGTTCAACATCATGAATGATTACGATAATAACCTCCACAGTATCTGTCTTCAAAACTCGTCCACACCCTCACTTCTATTTGAAGGTACAGTCCAGATGCTGGCACTCAATATCCAGACTTGGCTCAAGATCTTTATCAAGTTAAACCAATTTTCCTGCCCTTATTCTCTTAAAGAAAACTCAGAAATATCAAAACACAGGGAAGAAACCAATGTTTCATATCAGATATATATATATATATATATATATATATAAAACCAGGGACTATTGCTAACTACTGTGGGGTTGTGGATTTCCAGTCAACAAAACTCGAGGCAACAGTTCCTACTCAAGGTTAGGTGAAGAATGGTCTTGAACGAGTCCTCATTTGAGCCTAGTGCCTGCCCTGTCATCTGCATTACAGCAACTGTTCTTAACTGGAACATAACATATGTCGTACATTAAAGGGGGGTAAAATGCCACCATAGTCGAGACAACCCACATGATGTATATATGTATATCACATGCTTTTATCACTTGCAGACAAACTTTAAATCAGTCATCTTAATTCATTCACAAACTGAAAACTTTCAAGACAAACCAAACAAAACCATCTTCATGCACAAATTAACAATGAATCACAAAGACAAAAATTATTTTCCTGAGAAATAATATTTCATTTCTTAGGTAAAGCAGTGTCATCATACATTTTTACAATTTGGTTTATAGTACAGGTAAGCAGAAATTTGACTTAATCTGTTAAGCAATTAATACATCATTGTTGCGACCCTCGGCAAAGAGAGGAAAAAAAATAAATAACCATAAAACATGCTCAAGACCACCACCAAAATTTAGTAAAAAGTTCAGGTACATCCCACAACAAAACCTTCACTTATCTGCATCTGGGTAAGAGCTACTAAAAGAACATCAGTCTACAGCAGAGCACACAAGTTGACAACCAAAATATTCCCACTATTTCATCTTAATTATGCACCTGACACATTTACATGCAGTCTACTTAACATCTTGCAACCAAGAACATTATGAAAGTATATCTCAGACTGTAAAATTCCTGCAAAATAAGCAAACAACACAGAAGCTGAGTGAGGGTTGAGGAAGAAAAGGCACTGTAGGTTTATCATCACAAATGGTAGAATAGTATGAATTACTACCACATGTGGGAAAATGTCTGATTTATGACTGTGTGCAGAAGAGGGCTGAGTATAGGTCTGCCACATGCAGAGCTCTCAAATTCTATTCTGCCACATGTGGTAGAAAGCAGGAAGATTTATTTCAGCTTCAAACGGGAGATAGCATCAGGGCTGAGCTCTTTCAAAACATTCAGTTTTGACCTAAAAAGATGAAGAAAATAATATGTAAAACTACAGTACTGGTATGGTCAAAATTGTGCAATAATAATTCTAAAAAAGAAAAAAAAAAAAGGTGGGGAAAACAAAAGTTAGTCTTTCATACCTCTGTGTGTTAATGTAAGCAATCATATGAGCTACTAGACAAAAAAAAAAAAGTTAAATAAATAATAAGAATAAAACAATCCTCCTCAATTAATATGATTTTACTTTTCAATCAATAAATAACACCTGCACAACAAAACTTGCAATAAGATTCTTTGTTATGAGTAAACAATGATCACACATGTCCACAAAAAGATCTTCCCAGATCCCTTGAATGATGGCAAATGTAAAAGAGCTTTCTGGTCTAAATCATAAACTACACTAAATCATGCAACCAAAACAGACATAAAAACTTACATCTTACTGTTGTACCTAAATGTCTACAAAAATCATATACAAAATATACAAACTATGCTAAAATTTTGCTACACAACTGCTCTTGCTTTAGTGATGGAAGATGTACATCTAGTATTCATGTCATAATGTGGAATTCAGACAAGCCCTTACTGTGGTACAGGTGAGACAAAGGTTACAGTGTAATAATAATACGTACAGTACTACCTCTCATTAATGGACTAAAAGGGGGGGTAACGGTGTTCGTTGATGTGAATAATCCTTTGATTTGGAGTGGTTTTTGGGTGGCATAGTGATTGCACACACTAAACAACAGCACCAAAACACCGAAAACACAGCTAATTAACATCCGATAATGAGAGGTAGTACTGTACATACATATATATACCAAGGGCATTCTCCCCGTTACAAGGGAAATGGCCAAAGTCAAAGGCATAAGTCCATTCCCACCCATCCATAAACAATCATTCTTCATTCACCCATATCTTCTGTCTTCTCCTTCCTTCCTTATCTGCTCTCATCATTTTAATAACTGCTTTCACTTCATCTTTTCTTATTTCTCCTCCATTTTCCTCATTCATCACTGTCATTTTCTTAGCACTTCCACTGCAACTACCTTTCCTTCCCTATCCTCCTTCACATTTAGCAACTCCCTAAAATACTTTGCCATCTTCCTCTTACTGCTGGCTATTCCATTATCACCTCTCCATCTGCACCTTTTACCTTTTCTTCTCTACTTGATTCGCCTCCTCTTCCTTAATTTCCTTCCAAAAATATTTTTATTACTTTCAAAATTCTCAGTCACACTCTTACCCCATTTCACATCTCATTGTTGCTTCCTTATGCTTTACTTCTCTTCTCTTTGTATCTCTCGCGTGATTCTCTCATTATATTTCACAACAAATCTGTGAATGCTTGTCTCTTCTCTTCTACAACCTTTTTTGCTTCATCATCCCACCACTCCATCACAATCATCATAAAAAAAAAAAAAAAAATACAATCCATTTCAATGTTCACATTCCAAGGAATGTGTATCCCTCAACTTTAAACAATCCTGATTTCTACTGTATTCACTTGGACATTAATTGGTTTTCAACATGGCTACTTAAAACTTTGAAAGATATACTTTAATAATTTGTTTTATATGTATTTATACTCATATACAATGAAAAAATCTTAGAATAAGCAAACTGTGAAAATCAAAATATACTTGGAGATTCTGAGATCAGTGCCTCATTTAAGACAACTGTACCATATACAACAATTTGTTCTATTTAGCTAGTAATGGTAACCATTCTGAAGACTGTGGAAAGTGGAAGGAGGATTAGGACAAGATGAAGGTGTTGATATGAAAAAAAAATTAAACAAGATAGAAAATCAATTACGAAAATACCCAGAAAAAAAACTTGGCCTGAACCTACAGCCAAAGATGCATGTAAAGACAGAACACAACCATCTTCTCTGTGCGCCGGGTGAAGAATCACTACTAGCACACAAATAGAGGTGAGAAATAAATACATGCATAGTACCATTCAAGTCATGCTTTTTTCATCACGTCATACTACAGAAACCAAGGTTCAAGAATTCCGCAGTCTCTGAACAAATCTATCAGCGGTACCTTTTTATGAGATTCACTGGCTGAATTAATGCGACACCCCTGACAGCCAAAAATAAAAATCAATATTTGTACCAAATACTACTGTATTTCATGCTTTGCTCAGGCTACACCAGGTATTTTTGTTTGCTGATAAAAATTTATCCAAGTTATGTACTCTCCACTAATTATAACGAGTTCAGTATGAAAACAAATGTCAAGATCAGTTTGTTTTTAATGCAAATACCAAGTCAACAAAGTTGGTGTAAAACGATTTTAAGGAATGTAATATTGATAAAGACAATAGCAGGACCAACTGCATTTACACTTTAGCTGCATTTTTAACTATGTATACAACTTACTGTCCGTCAAGTTCTAGCTGCTATGGTAAACCCCTCTACAGAGAAAAAAATAACATATTGGAGAGATGACAAGAATCAAGGGATTCATTTTTTCGAGGAAAATACAAAATATCTTTGAAAAGTACATGATTAATGACTAAATTTTGTCATTAAACTTATCCACATGTAAACAGTGGGTATTTGATCCTATCATTACTGAATTCATCCTTCCAATTTCACTGTACAAACAGTACTGCTAATGTCTTCATCAGGTATGTAGCTCAAGCCAATTTACAGTAGGATCATACAAGTGTGCACTCAAACATCTGCAAATGTTCAGTCTGCTCAATTTCCTTACAGAACCTATCTTTGTGTTGTTTGGGTAATTTGGGAATATGCAGATTACTTAAAATAATATAAATGAATGTAGTTGAATTAGCAATACTATATTCAGTCACTGGCTTCATTATTCCTCATATGTTGGGTAAAATGCCATTGGTACATACAATTACTCATTCATTGTTTTTTAACTTGAAAGCATTCCCCTGCTGCTGAATCACCCAAACAATACCAGCCAAGTTTTGCATGGACAGGAAATAGATTGTGCATTAAGTAACTTCAGGATTCACTGCCTCAGTTTCTATGGGACTGAAAGGGAAAACAACATACAACTTGCATCAACACCAAAATTACCTTAGGGGCCTCCAGGAACACAGCAATAAAAACAAAGTGCAGCACATCAAAGAAACAAACTCATTAGTATACAACTGACCTGATGACTTAACTGCCTCACCTGCAACTGAGGAGCAGGTCACTAGTCATGATCTCGATTAATAGGTAATATACATCATGTGGGAAAAGCCATGGGAACTATATATGAAGGTTCCATATACACTGTGGCAATGCTAATAAATCCAAAGTAAATGGACATTTATAGAAGATTTTCTAGCACTTTAGATATGTTCAACTGGAGAAGTACATTTATATATCAACCTATATTTTGATTAGCCTTTCATGGGCTATCTGTTTCAGAACAAAAACATTCATGAAGCCCATATGAAAAATTAATACATGACCAAGCCAATTTTGTGATGGCACTTTGAACATGAAGTGTACATCTACAAAATACAAGTTTCATACTAATGACTGGCACTAAATGTATGATGGATGAAGGAGTATATCTACTGCTCTGACTATTATTTGGTCAGAATGCACATTATCCTAAAGGAATGGGGATGGAAAAACATATGTGTTCATCTAAATATTGTCTTTCTCTTTTTTCTATAACACATGTGTGGATGTACATCTGCATTCAAAAGTCTTACCTGTTTCATGATTTTCTATATGCAAACATAAAACTCTGTTGCCAAATTTTTTCCTTATATTTTCTAGATAATATTCACTCAACAGCATAAGGTATTACTTGTATGTATATCAAAATGAGCAATAACTATTACACTGAAAATCACAGGACAGAAGACCTATGAATGTGACTGCATGTAATGTGTAAAGTATTTGTATGTTAAATTCAATTTATTTAGTTGCACGTTTGTGTGCTGTGCATGTGTGAAAGTGTATATGATTCTGCATGTATGTACACATTCTATAAATTCTATATATGCTCAAAATTACTAAGCAAATGCTAAAGAAGTACAACCAAAGAGAACCTACCAAAATCAACTCACTTCACTCACAATTAAAGCTATTATGCTGCATGTACAACCAGCATTCACTCAGCAATTCATATTTCAATACCACGCTTCTAAAGTATATCCAACTCGTTATATCTAGACAGATTTTCTTAACACAAATTTCACTGTAATCTGTAATGTTCGTGATACAGAAAAAGTGGGCCAGTAAAATATCCATTTGAACTTCCCTAGGATATAACTACAAATGAAAATAGGAGGAAATTGTATTAGGACTCTTAAACCATTAAATGTGCAAAAAAGTTATTAACACTTAAAGATGGTATTCTGCCTATAATTATTCATTCTTTATACTCCAGCACTGTATGACCTCTTCACTATATTGTAGATCAATAACTTGTCATTAGATGGTAAACATTAAACACTGATTATACTTCATCATATCATGCACAGTACACACTTTCAAGAACCTATGCTGTAAAACCATAAAGTACAAGTTTCAAAATATCTTCAGACAAAATATTCATAAAAAATTTGAAAAAGGTCTTAAAACTAAGTTTTAGCGACAGTTCTTTCATCAATTTCCCAGCTGATCAGTAAATATTTCATCACTTCCTTTGTAGATTACACTGATAAAATCTTGATCCACAGGAATTGGCATGAAGTTGTGCACAATTATATATCAACAAACTGATATTCAGCCAGATACTTTACATCAATAATGCATTTGTACATATCACTATATTTTTTATAGCCTCAAAAACAGGATTACAGCAGGGAAACTGTTGAGAACCCTACTATGTTTTGGTATCTGATCTAAACTATGGTACTTACAATCACTCTCAACTTAAAATAATCGAACAATATGGCCAATCTTCATATTTATCCCACACAGTAAACAGTGAATAAATATGTCTTGTGTCATGTCAAGTCTGGTAGAGCCATATCAAATACTGTACACCTAACACTAACTTAAGCACTCCAAATAACAACTATCCATGACCAATTTTAATATTTTTTTTACACTTGAATAAAACAAGCTCCTATAGATTACCGACAACCCAACCAACCTTATCCCCACCTCAGATACTACCAGTTAGCAAGAATGTGTTTCAACTCATCACAATGATCTGATGGGCAAGAAAGTCGAGATATGAAAGTCAAGAAGTCTCAAGTCGGTCAGTTTGCGAGTCTGTAGTTCAGCTCATGTTCCTACATTGTAAAATCCTGTTCAAGACCGAGGAAGTCGAGAAAGATTCCCATTGGTGTTCGCTTCATTCCCAGCCACTCCACTTTGTTGATGATTTTGTTTTTCAAGTTGCGAAGTCTCATGGATGCATGAATGAAGATCACTGGAAAGTAGACATTAGAATATTAATTTCAAGTGGAAATATTGTTTCCTTACTTAAATACAATATACTATACATATATACATGTTACCCTGACTGAGTAAAAATATACACACACACTAAAAGAAAGCAGAATAGGTGGGGGGGGGGGAGAGACCAGACAGGGGATGGGAAAGAGCAAAGCAGAGTAGAGCAGAGATATGGAGATGTTGTCAACCCCTTCGATGTCCAATGTGCACAGGTGTGCACGCATGCATATGGTGTGAGCAGTACTCTAACAACTCAAATCAACTCTCAAGGGATATTCTCCATTGTCCTCAGGATCTGCTTCCAAAGGACATTCCTTTGTCTCCAGTGACCTGAGGACTAGGCTTTCCAGACAATGCCCTAATACCTGTTCAGACAATGGACCTCGCGCTTCCCAACTACAATAGACGCGTCTACCATCGTCACCCAACCAACGCAATAAACATTGTTTTTAACATGTACCCAAATGTGAATATGACAACCCCTTGTATAAAAATATGAATGTATAAAAATAGTTATTCTGTCAACCCCCCAGAGGCTTCTTTGGAGGTTACATGCATGTATAAACCAGAAAAGACTGGGGCATTAAAGCAAAGAAAATCCATCAAGTTTGCTTTTCCAAGCACCAGTACTCAATTACTAAATGTAGATAGAAACTACAAATCTACAGAGAGATATGGAGAGAGAGAGAGAGAGAGATGGAGATTATATATATATATATATATATATATATATATATATATATATATATATATATATATATATATATATAGAGAGAGAGAGAGGAGAGATGGAGAGAGATTGAGAGAGAGGAAAGAGATTGAGAGAGAGGAGAGAGATAGAGTGAGAGAGATAGAGAGAGAGATGGAGACAGAGAGGAGAGAGAGGTGAGAGATGGAGAGAGAGGTGAGAGAGAGAGCAAGAATAAGATATGGAGAGAGGGGAGAGAGAGAGAGATATGGAAAGGAGATAAAAGGTATTGCCACAATGAGCAAAGTTCAGATCATTAGCAGATTTGAACCCTCTATGAAAGGCAACATGCTTAAAGGTTCAGCCATGTTAGCCACACCTTTGATCCGACATTATAAATCAAGTTATGTTTACTCAATTCCCTATCTCTAGTGTCATAATAATTTCCTGTATACTTTATATATACTGTACTTGATATGGTTTAACGTCACACACTCCCCCCTTATCAGGAGGCTAGGACAGTGCCCCTCACAGAGGGCTTTTGTAGACGTGGAATTTAATGAACCATGTTTTAAATTACCCACTGTCGGAGAAACAAAGCAAAAGAAACAGACGAACTGTATATTTCAACCACTACTGTGGTCCTCTTCAGCATTTTACTAAATGTGCTACTACATTTTCGTCTTAATGAACCATGCCCTTGGTTCAACTTCGCCGGTGGCAGGATTCGAACCGCCCTCACCTCGACCTTCGCAGCAAGTAACGATGCCCTAACCCGCTCAGCCAGCGATCTTCCCTACTCTTAATATATACATATAAACTACATTACATTACTTGGGAGCCATGAGTACAAGAGACACCTGGGACGACAAATTCTTGTCACGTATGATTAACACCTCTGGCATTCTTATCTTGTTATCTTTTATATTTATCTTGTAAACCTTATCTTATCTTCCCACCCCTTGGCAACTTTCTGCAATGAAATATCTGCTCTTGTTCTCTCTTTCTCTGTAACTATTAATTATACAGTCACCTCCACTTTATCACTTAGGACCCACTAATTCTTTTTTTCATTTACAACTACATGACACATTTGCAGGAGGACTGCCACAAGCAACTGGTTCCTAAAACGCAAATGTGATTATAAAGAGAGAAATAGAAAATTAAGATTTACATCCAGATGAAATTCTAGAAACTTAAACCAACTATTCTGGGTGCTTAAAGGAGAAATGTTCAGACAAATTGGTGTAAAAAGAACAAATCAACGCCATCAGACTTTCCTGACTAAAGATTTTCTGATGCAGTTAACAACTTCCATACATACATAAATACATACATATACCTAAGGCTTTTCCCCCTATATATTCCACTCCCCTCCACCTTCCTCCCTCCCTCTTATCTTGGCACCTCCTGGATGACAGGTCATCCCTGCATCCTGTCCACTGCCCTGGGTCAGAAGCAGTGTCACAAGACACAGCTTCCATAGCATATGGTATTTATCCCTTGATACTGGCAGCCACCAAGCTATTTTATTCAGCTATGTGTTACTCCTTCAGTACCAGTGTTAAAGTTTTGTTTATACAGTGTGGTATTTACACTCTTACTTTGTTGCCAGATTAATTCATCCAACTGTGTGTTACCCCTTTGGTAGTTAAGTGGTTAATTAATTATTAGAAAAGAGGTTCCCCTCCCCACCTGGGGTGTGTGCACTCTTAGTTCATGAGAGGTTTTGCAGGGGGGGTACACATTTACTCAATTCTCACTCACTTCTTAGTACAAGAATTTCTTTGATAAATATGTGAAATTGGTGAAGGCTCCCCCACCAAATAACACAAAGTACTGCAATGCCAGTTTTTACATGTTACATTCTCAATTTGACCTTGCTTACTATGCAACAGGCTTATAATACCTTAAGTTCCACTTCTTTCGATTACAAACACATCAGCCATAACATGAACCCTTTCCTTATTTTGGGACATTTTCCCTTTCATTTTGGCTGCTGCCATGCAATTCTATGAATTTCAATGAAATACATTTGATAGCACAGGGGATAGAGCCTATCTTGAATTATCCTTTCCTTATCAGGTGACACTCTTCTTTTTATTCTTGCCGCTCGCAAGCAATTTTGAAGGATTCCAATAATGGTAACAAAGGATTTATTACAAATAATACTATATTTAGTTGACATTTTATGGCTAACATTATGCAAAGTCCTACCACATTAATTAAAAAATTAAAATCTTGGTAAATATGCACAGCAAGATACTATTTGATTCCAAAGTTTAATGACAAGGATAACATGAGCAACTGTTAAGTCCTACATTACTTTGTTGTGTGGAAAACAACCAAAGTATGAAGCTGGCATCCCTTTCCATTCCCTCAACTCTAGCCCTGTAAATATGTACCTTCTATTTTATCAGGAATGCACAGCACAAGGTAGTCAGCAAACTTTAATATTGGAATATACCCTCACACCAACAACATTTATCCATCAAAACTCACCATGTATACAATGACATTCACAATATCTATCCTAGGGTAAACACAAGTGGAGCTTGTGTTAGAATCAGAAATGGAGAGAGTGAGTGGTTTGAGGTAAAGGTGGGACTTTGTCAGGGATGTGTTATGTCACCTTGGCTGTTCAATTCATACATGGATGGGGTGGTGCAAGAGGTAAATGCAAGGGTAATGGGTTGGGGATTGGAGATGGTTAAAGAAAATGGAGAAAAGTGGGAGATAAGTCAGTTGTTGTTTGCTGACAACACTGCACTTGTGGCAGGATCAGAGGAGGGATTGAGGAAGTTAGTGACAGAGTTTGGGAAGGTGTGTGAAAGAAGAAAGTTGAAGATAAATGTGGGTAAAAGTAAGGTGATGAAATGTACAAGGGGAGAAAGTGGAGGCCTACTGGCAGTAAGTATTAAGGGAGAGGGACTGGAGGAAGTGGATATTTTTATATAGTTGGGTGTGAATGTGGCAGGAAAGGGAGGAGTGGAGGTGGAGGTAGAATGTAGGTTGAGAGAAGCAAGTAAATGCCTTGGGGGATTGAAAAGTGTGATGAGAAATAGACATTTGGGAATGGATGCTATGAGGAGATTGTACGAAAGAGTGATTGTGCCAACAGCACTGTATGTGGCAGAAACATAGAACATAAGAGAGGAAGAGAGGAGTTTGAATGTGTTTGAGATGAGGTGCCTGAGAAGTATATGGGTTTCTAGGCTGGATAGAGTGAGAAACGAGAAGGTGAGGAGAACGAGGGTGGAAAGGGAGTTGGGAGATAGGGTTGATGAAAGAATATTGGGATGGTTTGGACACATGGAAAGAATGAGTGAAGAAAAATTAGTAAAAGAGGTGTGGAAGGCAGAGGTAGAAGGCATGAAAATGAGGGGGCAACCAAGGATGAGATGGATAGATGGGGTAAAAGAGGCATTGGGAAAGAGGGAAATGTCTGTTGAGGAAGGACAGGAAAGGACAGAAGATAGGGGTGAATGGAGAATGGTTGTGTATGGATGATGTTTTGATGCATAAGGGGGAGTGGGGATGGGGGGTGAGGTAGTATGTGTGATGTGTGAAAAATAAATTGATGCAGCCTGAAGGGATTTCTCCCATCTACTCCATTTCTGCACGAGAGGAACGGGGAGGGGGGGGGGTGCCGATTTAATGAAATGGTCTTGCTGTGGTTGTGCTGTGTCTTGCAACACTGCTTCTGACCCATGGCAGTGGGCAAGATGCAGGGATGACCCATCATCCACAGGAGGAGCCAAGATAAGAGGAGGGAGGGGGGTTGATAGGAGTATATGGGATGGAATAGGTGGGAGCGGATTTTATGCCTTTGTTTTTTGGCTACCTTCCTTGTAAAGGGGGGAAAAGCCTTTGGTATATGTATGAATGTATGTATTGCTAACTTCCAATGACAAGTTCTTCAAACTTACCTATGATTGGCAAGAGAATGCCAAAGAGAAAGACCAACACTGAGCCCAGGAGGTATACGATGAAGTAGCCTCCCATGATGATGGCCACTACGGAGATGACTGGATGATCCTTTTTGAACTGACTGGCGGGTTGCTTATTATTTGTCAGATAGAAGAAGAGGCTGAATGCAATACCCATGGCCATCATCCCATAGAGCATCTTTGTGGGATGGATGACTCTGTAAAGATACAAAACATTCACAAGATGCATCTTAATAATTCATGTTTACATAAAACATTCTGGAAATGTAACAGTGGAGAAAATTAGTAAAAGGGCGTGCAAAGCAAACTGGCAGAATGAACATGTGTCATCTGCTGTATTTCTTTTAACCTGTGTTGGTATACTATATGTGATGAGTGTTGGCTACAGTATAACCTACTTACGTGACCTCTGTTCAAACCTTAGTTCCTGTTTGGCTCTAAGGTAGCCGAGCTTGACAACTAAAATATCACCAAAACATAGGGCATTGTAGAACACCTCTTGCTGAGAGACCAACAGTTACAGTACCAATCTCCTCTCCATCTCCACTGGTTCAAGTGTAATTTTAATGATTCTCAAATATTAAAGCAGGGAATATTACAAACTATCTAATGGCTTGATATCAATTACATCCATCACTGCAATACCAAAACAAGCTTGGAAATATTCCATCATTCACCCATCATCCAAGACACTTGCACCCAAGGTGATGATGAAAACATAGCTCCTTCAATGCTGTAAAACCTTGTATATAATTTATCCCAATCAATTCATTACCCCTGGTCTCCTACAGAAGACCCGTGGTCTTCTGGTAACCAACAACAGCCGATGGGTCCAAAAGTAACTTAGTGAAGTCATATTGTGTTGTTGTCTATGGATTGTTAAGAACATAAGAATAAAGGAGACTGCAAGAGACCATAAGGCCTACACTAGGCAGCTCCGTATCCATAGAGGGCATTGTAGTACGGGGTGTTCTGTCCCCTCTGTGTGGTGGGCGTATCCAAGGCAGTTAGAATCTGAGATAAACACTATAATATGTTAGTATACCAGTTGAGGATAAATAAAAGTGTGCAACTGAGGAGGCTTCATTTTGAACAAACATTGCAAACTACAGCTATTCACACAACACTATACCCGACATCTGGAAGCATGGTAAAATAATCACCATTCCAAAACCGAACAAAGACCCAACAATCCCAACATCGCACCGCCCAATCACACTTCTCTGCACCCCCTCTAAAGTCATTGAACGCCTAATACTTAAACTTGTCACACCTGACTCACAACACGGTTTTAGGCCACTACACTCCACAAACACTCTTCTGACAAACCTCACACAAAGAATTT
The DNA here is from genome assembly GCF_046742065.1 of Oratosquilla oratoria. Classification (NCBI taxonomy): domain Eukaryota; kingdom Metazoa; phylum Arthropoda; class Malacostraca; order Stomatopoda; family Squillidae; genus Oratosquilla; species Oratosquilla oratoria. The sequence goes on along the minus strand of NC_134797.1, from coordinate 12,004,773 downwards.
TAGATGGCATCAATTCAGATAGGCCCCACCACAGAACACTTCTTATAACATTGGACATTAGTAAAGCTTTTGATGCTATCCCCCGCCACAACCTAACAAATAAAATATATAACACAGACATGCACAATAACACCAAAAGATGGCTGGCCAATTATCTGGCAGGCAGGAATGCTCATGTGTCATATAATGGCCAATCATCGCACATCAGAAACATTAAGAACGGAGTACCACAGGGCTCAGTTCTATCCCCCACATTATTTAATCTATACATGCATGACTTACCCACGCCAGACACCTCAGAAATACAAATCTCTTCCTACGCAGACGACATAACAATCACATGCACACATCGTAACACAGACAAAGCTGCAGAAATAATCCAGCCTTACCTTGACACACTCAACACATGGTTCATCACAAACAGACTCAAAATAGCTCCAACCAAATCTACAGCAACACTTCTCACCAACTGGACAAAAGAACACAAATACATACCTCATCTCTACATCAACAACACTCTAATAGCCACACACAAACACACCGAAAATTCTTGGTGTAACATACGATACATCCATGTCTTTCAAACAACACCTCACAAACATAAAAAACAAATGCACACCTAGACTTAACGCACTCAAGTCAATCACTGGAACAACATTTGGACAAAACAAAGAAACTAATATAACTATATACAAACAATGCATACGCTCAGTGATGAATTATGCGAGTCCTGCATGGGCTCCTAATCTCAGTGAGACACACCACAACACCCTTCAAATCATACAAAACAAAGCCCTAAAAACAATTACAGGCTGCACAAATACATCACCTACAGACCATTTACACCATGAAACAAAAGTCCTCAAAGTCAAGGACCACCTCGACATGAGAGGCACACAAACACTTGCTGCAGCCACCACAAACACATCACACCCGCTACACTACATAGCAGAACACCCACACACACCAAGAAACATTAAAACTACACCCATAGACCTTTATTACACACAGATACTCTCTTCTCTTCCTCCACAACCACCAAATACCAGCCTCCGGAAACATATTCATAATCATATCACTCACCGCTCCATTAACACACTGAAAGACAACACACTGCTACATGCGATACGCCCTGATATCCACCTTCTGAATCCTCTCTCCCACGTAAGGACAGAGTCCACTTGGCCAGACTGCGATGCGGTCACCACCCAGCACTTCTAAGCTACCAGAAGAGGCTGGACGACCGTGTTGTGAACAGCTGCCCAGGATGTAACACTTCACCCCATACCATACAACACATAATGGAAGACTGCATTATACACAATCATGCACGCAAACAACACAACATACACTCTATAAAGGATTTGTGGGAAAACCCAGTTTCGGCTGTGGCCTTCCTTGGGGAGACGGGACTGCTCGGACAGACAGTCTAGGGAACGACAACAACAACAACAAGGTCCTCATAGATCAGAATCAGTATGGTAATTCATACCCTCAACTTCACACTTTTTTTTTTTTTTCAATGAAAAAGCTACCTGTGAATTAAAATCTAACCATATCAAGTACTGTGTCTACTTAACATTATACACTATGTGAGGCACTACAGTTCAAAGAACAATCTCTTGTTCATTTTCACTAAAATTATACACCGAAGTGTTGGCCAACGTCACCTTCCCACCCACCATCCCTTCCTCCAACTTTCTTATATGGTAAGTAATGGAAATGCAAGCTGCTTATACATACATATATATACCAAAGGCTATTTCCTCCTTTACAAGGGAGGTAGCCAAAAAACAAAGGCATAAAATCCACTCCACCCATTCCATCCCCTACATACTTCACTCCCATCCACCCCCTTCCCTCCCTCTTATCTTGGCACCTCCTGGATGATGGATCATCCATGCATCTCACCCACTGCCCTGAGTCAGAAGTGTCGGAGGACATAGCACATCCACAGCAAGGCCATTTCATTAAATTGGCGACCACCCTCTCCATCCCCTTATGCAGAAAAGGAGAAGACTGGGAGAAATCCCTTCGGGCTGCATCAATTTATTTTTCACACATACTCCCTCACCCCCTACCCACTCCCTTTTATGCATCACAGTATCATCTGTACACAACCATTCTCCATTCACCCCTATTTTCTGTCCTCTCCTGTCCTTCCTTAACAGACATCCCCTTTTCCCAATCCCCCTTTTACCCCATCCATCCATCTCATCCTAGGTCACCCCCTTATGTTCACTCCTAGTTCTACTCTATCTTTCGCTCCCTCCACTCTTCTCTCAGCTTCTTCTTGTACTCCTACTTTTCTTTCTCATTTAAGCAGTTCACTCTAAGCACCTCCTTACCTTCGTTTTTTTTCCTCTTCCTCCATCTATCCTCCACTCTCACCAAAAAATAATCTGATATTCCCCCAACTCTCTCCCCTTAGAACATGTACAGGGTGTTCAGGATAAATTTGACACTTTTTTTGGAAAGGAAAGAAAAATGCCATATCTTGGCCAAAAATTTATGTATTCTCAAAATTCAAAAAACATCTCTTAGAGGATTTTCTACCAAATACAGCTCACTCAAAGAAGCTGCCCTGTGCCTCCACCATGGCCTCCAGGCGGGACCTGAACCTCCAGCATTTGGCCTTTACATCCTTTGAGAGACACCTGAACACCAGTTTGATCTTGGCAATCAGCTCGCCTTTGGTGTTGCAGGTGGTATGATTGGTGTCTTTTTCAATTGTGCCCTACACATAATAGTCCATGGGGTTGCAATCAGGAGAGTTGGGGGGCCAGAGGTTGGGACTGGTGAAGTCATAGAAGTTCTCAAACAGCCACTTCTGGGTTTTCCCAGAGGTGTAACACGGAGTTGAGTCCTACTGCCACATGCATGGTTTTCCCACAGCCACCCTCTCCACCCAGTGCTTAACAACAGTGGACAGCAACTCAACATATCCATCTGAAGTGAGTCTGAGTCCCTCTTCAAAGATGTGGGGTGGCATGACATAGTCTTCGCTGGAAATACACCCAAAGACTATCACAGTTTGAGGGAACTTGGTCTTCATGAAGTGCAGGACTTTGTGTGGACTGTAGGCTAGCCACCTGCTGTTTTGCACATTGTGCAACTGGTCCTGGCAGAAGTTCTTCTTTTCTGAGAAGAACCAGAGCATCCCCAGGACAACTAGGTGTTTGACCTTGTTGAGGAGTTTCTTGGCTTTCATAAGGCAGTTCTCTTGGGCCTTGGTGGTGAGTTAGTTGGCCTTTGTGCCTCTTGTATGAGTAGTGAAGATCCTCGTTCAGCACTTTCTTCATAGTCGCCACTCCGACGCCAATCTCTCTTGCCAAGGTCTGCATTGCCTTGCCTGGATCTTGCTGCACATTCTTTTGCAGCTTCTTGATGAATTTCATTGTGTGGACAGAGTCAGAACACCTGCTATGATCCTTCCTACTAGCCACTGCTTCCACATCTCTGTTGCAATTCTCCAGCTCACTTCTCACAGCCTTCACAGTATTCAAGGAGCACTGGGCTGCAGCTAAGATTTCCAAATGTTTTAATCCAGCACAAATCATCATGATGTAGGTCACTTTCTTCCAATATTCCAGTGCTTTCCACTCATCCATGCTCTCTAGTTCTCACACTCACCAATAGTACACAGAATCAACTATCCATTGCACTTTACCACTATTAAATCCTTCAAATGGTTTCTTCCTAAACACTGTATTTGCTATCATCAACTTTCTTTCTAGACACATCTCCATCATCAACTCTCCACTACGATTTTTTCCTGGAACTCCACCCTTCCCAATCATTCCGTCTATTTCTTCATTTCCTACCCTGGCATTAAAGTCTCCCAATACCACTACATTGACATTCTCCCTGATCCCTCTATGCACTCATTTATATCCATCCAAAAAACCTCCCTTCCCTCTACACTCTTCTCAATATCAGGTCCATATGCACTTACAAAAACCCACATCTCCCTTCCCAGTTTCACCTTCATCCACATTTACCTTGAAGAAACCTCCTTCCACTCCACTACATGCTTACCTTTCTCTTCACTTACTTGTATACCCCTTCTCTCCCTCATCTTCTCTCTCTTCACTCCTGAGAACCTCCCACTACACTCACACCTCCCTTTCAACTTAGTTTCACTCAATGCCAACACATCCATCTTCTCACAAACATACTGCCTATCTCTTCCCCTTTACTCTCATCTGTACCATATCCAGGCATATTAAAAGACCCAAACCTTAGAGTGCTGGTTGGAAAACTCCTAGATCCTCTTATGCCTTTACTTTTTTTCTAGAAATGTCCCCTTTGGGGCTACAGAGAGAAGGATGCCTAGTCCTATCCCCGTCCCATTTTTGTTGCCTCATACGACTCAAGTGGGAAGACTTGGTCGCAATATTCTTTTCCCCCAATACAGGGTTAGGCAAAGAAAGGAAATTAATATTCAGAGAAATTATATAGGACAATAACAAAGGGTAGGGGGCCAGCATAACGGAGGGACAGTCACAGTATAGTACAGTATCATCAGTTCTCTATGAACAGAGATTTCCTCAACCAAAATACATCCTTACCTTTTTCTAAAGCTCTCTTACATATCTACCTTATCACAAAAATCTGATCCACGCAACCCCTACCCTTCCTAAATCTACACTGTTTTTCACCAATTACTCCCTCAGTTCCTCTCCTAATCCTCTCAATCAAAACCCTCTCATAAGCCTTCTCAACTACACTCAAAACACTGATCCCTCTGTAACTACTACATTCATACTTGTCCCCTATTCCATTGTAAAGTGGAACTATACAGGCATTAATTCAGTCGTCCAGCACTCTAACCTCTTTTAGACAAACATTAAACAACATCATCAGCCAGCCCACCATCACTGTACCTCCCTTTTTTTAGACACACTGCATGATATCTATCTAACAGAGGTGCTTTACTTGTTCTCATTATTTTAACAACTTTCACTTTATATCTTTTTTCATTTCTCCACCATTTTCCTCATTCATCACTGTTATTTTCTTAGTGCTTCCCACTGCAACTACCTTTCCCTCCCTATCCTCCTTCACATTTAACAGCTCCCTAAAATACTCTGCCCATCTTCCTCTTACCACCATCTTTCCATCTACACCTTTTACCTTTTCTTATCTACTTGATTCACCTCCCCTCCTCTCTTAATTTCTTTCCAAAACATCTTTTTATTTCTTTCAATATTTTCTGTCATACTTTCCCCCCATTTCACATCTACTCTCCTTTATCTTATGCCTTATTTCTCTTCTCTTTGTACCTCTCATATGATTCTCTCATCCTATTTTGCAACCAATCTGTGAATGCTCGTTTCCTTTCTTCTACAACCTTCTTTGTTTCATCATTCCACCAATCACATCCACCCACTTCCCCCTGTCCTCCCTGTTCCACACACCATCTTTGCACACCTTGTGACTCCCTCCTTGAAACATCCCCAGTCTTCCTCCAATCCTAGTTCCACTCTATCCTTCACTCCCTCCCCACCTGTCCCCTTCCTCCCTCTCCACCCACCCTCAACCCACCTTCCACCAAAAAAATTATCTGATATTCCACCACTCTCTCCCCTAAGAGCAACCACATCCAAAACTCCCCCTACCCCCCCTCCAGGGTACCAATATACAGTTCACCAAACCCCCATCTGCCACCCTTCCACCCACCACCCTCTTCCGCATGCACCAATGTCTTTCATTTATATTTCCTTCAAAGTCTTCCCTTTGTATTCAATTCAGTTATTAAACCGTGCTTGCTTGCTCTTATTCTGATTAGTTAGTTATTCATTCACATCTTTTAATCCATTTGATGTTCTTAAATCTTCTAATCTTCTACAATGCATTGATGAGATATTTACAACATACTATTCATTTTTATTTTCTTATCCATTCACATATTTTCTCCTTCTTATGCACAGCATAATACTAATATTATGTCCTATTATATTTTCCATTTTCCTTATATCATCTATGAAACTATCACAATGCAGGCATTATGGTGCAAATTAGTATCTTTAGTCAACCCCGGGACCAATAGTATATTGTACGTGAAAATGCTGTACAATGGACATGAGAATTATTTTTGTTATTCATCTTCATACTCATCCACATCCTCAATATCAAACTATCATAATGCAGGGATTAAGGTGCAAATAAGTATCTCTAGTGCACCCTAAGACCAATGGTATATTGTGTTTGAAAATCCTGTACGATGGACGTGAGAATTATTTCTGTAGTTCATTTCCAAATCCATCCACATCCTCAACTCCCTCTGGGGGGTATGACAATGTCTCTAGATTGACCCTAAATTCTCTCTATCAACTTCCAATGTATTTCTTCCACCTTTTCACATATGAAGAGATGACAACTAATAACTGTTCCCCTTCTATTAAAATGGTGACATAAAAACAGTTCACCAAAGTACAACATATATCAGACCAAAATTAGTTCCCAAAAACCATTGTAGGCAGCCTTGGGGCTGTGGATTTCCAGTCCATAAACTCAAAGGAACAAGGTGACAGCAACAACAATTATTACTAACATCATTATTATACTGTTCTAATACTGCACAACAAAGCAGGTTTTCTTCAACATATGAAGCAACCAGTGAATGACCCAGTATTTCCTAAATGTAAACACTACACTGCTGTCTTAGAACCCCTGTCAATGACATTTTTGACTCTGTGCCAAAAACAGAAGCAGGTGAATTCTTGGCTTAGTTTATACTTCCTGTCACCTTATCTCAACCTCAACGAATGAGGAAGAAACTTCTTAGCTCCTGTCTTTCAGTTGTGCATTCTACTACTGAAATTACTACTGCAACATCTGACATGAAATTAACTCTAATGGTACAAATGCTTTCGTTGCACACAAAAGATGGCAATGCCCATCATAAGGTAGACCTTTTTATATGACATGAAATTAACTCTAATGGTACAAATGGTTTTGTTGCACACAAAAGATGGCAATGCCCGTCATAAGGTAGACCTTTTTATATCTCTTAAAATGTCAAAATTCCATTAAATATAATACCAAAACTGTAACTGATTTCCTCTACTAAACCTGATCTGACCTACACACACTACTTAACCTCTTTCCATAAAAGACCTAACCTCATCACAATCAATCAATCCACTGCCTCACATTTCTCTTGCAGGAGACCCATGGTTCCCTAGTGATTGTACATCACTCAAAGAAGGGATACAGTGTTGTCTGGGTATGAGTGTAGGGCAGTGTGAGATATGATGTTTGGTGTCTCAGTTGTTGTGACAGCATTTGGGGCAACTTACTTCAGTGGCCAAACCTATTTTGTGTTGGTATTGTTTTAAAGCTAGGATGATGGCCTGAATGCAGTCATACTAACATGATTCTTGCTTGTCATGAGAGGAATATCTATGTAGAATAGATATCCTACATACCCCATAGCCTCACTTATAACCCCTACACAATCTACATATAACTTTCACAGTATCTTACCTACACACTACAAACATAACATCACCTGCTTAAAATAAACCACACCTTAGCTCACATGCACAGCCCTCACATCTACATAAACTTGACATTATGAGCACAAACAGAACATCACCCACACTTTACAGTTCTACATGATCTGAACTTAATACGACACATTGAATCAAAATCAACCTACATAAACTAAACATAACCCATCTGAAACTGACCCTAAACAAACCTGAACTGAGACTATACAATCTTAATCTTCAGGAACCTGATATCTACACAAACCCAATTCACAAAATGTAAAAATACCCTTACATACTAACCTAACCTCACTTACAGTCATCCTATCTCCTACACAATATCTAACCAGTTTATTAACACAGTTACCTTTGCCTACACCATCTAAAACAAAAATGGCACGAGGAGAGATTGGCTAAACTGGAGTTACCGACACTGGAGCAAAGAAGAGAGAGAGGTGACCTACTGACCACCTACAGAATCATGAAAGGCACAGAGATACTTGATAGAGAAGACTTACTTAACTGGGACAAGAGAAACACAAGAGGACATGGAAAGAAAATAAAAAAACATAGCTATAGAAGAGAACTGAAGAAAAACAGTTTTCCACATAGAGTTTTGGACACTTGGAACAAACTGGATAATGAGATAGTATGCACAAAAACCATTCATGAGTTTAAAAGCAAACTAGACACTGCGAGATACAATGGCGGGACACCACGAGCATAGCTCCCATTCCCGCAAAATACAACTAGGTAAATAAATACAGATAAATGCATCCATCAACCTGACTAAACATTCTTAAAACACCTACTTGAACCATGAAACTAACTTTAACTCTGAAAAACTTAACCTTGCTTACACAATCCTAAGCTTAACAGGAATATAACTTCATCTAAAGCAAAGTAACCAGGGCTGCGGAGTCGGAGTCGGATTTCTAAGAGTACTAGGAGTCGGAGTCGGATTTTTTTTATCCGACCCCAATAATATTATTATTTTTTTTTAACATGGTTTCCCTGTTTGGTTTTACCAGTTGCACAATTTAACAGTTTTTGTATGGTTTTGCTTTTATTTTTGAAGGCAATAGTGAGTGTGTGCAGTGTATATGTACACTAAGTGGTCTCTCCAGATGGAAACAAAAAACAATCTATCAATAATAATAAAAAAAAAAAATACACAATACTGACAAGCTATCGTTGTCAGTCTGGGTAAAAGTGTTTGTGGTCATGTATTTGTAGTTGTTTCCTGTAAGGAGAGTGAAAATATTATATATATATATTTATATATATATATATATATATATATATATATATATATATAAATAATATTTTGTACTATACTGCAATGCTTTTACTTCAACATAAATAAACATCAATTCGTGCTGCCACCATGTGATGGCATTGTATGCTACTAGTACTAACTAAATGTAAACAAACAGCTGCAGATTCTGCCTGAAGCAGTGTCTCCCAGTGAATTTACTTTTCCTTCATTTTCGGTAGTTTTACCGCATTTTCCTTTAATAGAAATATGCTAGATTATGATAAAGCTACTTCAGAATATGAAAATCATACATTTATCAAAGAAATTTAGTGGTTTGAAATATACGAAAAAGAAACAGGCTACTGATCATGGTTACTAGTGAATACAATAGGCCTACAAGTGAAGCAATGAAAGATAGAAATCAGAGTAAAGAAAATCACGAACCATTTTAATCTAATTCAAAACTGATTATGCTATAAAGACAATTGCAAATTAAGCCTAAGTGTACCAGATATTTATGCTTTAACTCATAACCATAATTCTATCTATCTATATACAAAAGGCTTTTTCCCCCTTATCAGGGAGGTAGCCAAGTCAAAAGGCATAAACCCACTCCCACCCATCATATATCCACTACGTATGCACTATGCACGTACGTCTTCATGTATGTAAAAGTCAACGGAAGTGCCGAGGTAAACTTTGACCAGTCTCAGAGGCCAGATAGGAATAACATTAGAGCATATATCACAGCATTTGATGATGACTGAAAAGGGGAGGAACAACAGCAGATATGAACAGTGTGCACAGGGGAAGGTTGTCTCTCTCTTTCCTGAACTGATTCCTGGTTTTTATGATAACATGGTGAAATTAATTCTGCAGTAAGTACTAAGTAGGGCATCCTCCATTAACCTTTCCTCATCATGATTTGTCACATTTTTTTCCTAATATTGTGATAGAAGGTTTATGAGATTGGACAAATGAAATAACAGATGATTTTTTTTTGGGGGGGGGAGGGGAGGGGCACAAAGGAAAAAGAAAATATCTAGCTTGAAGTGGCAACTCTGCCATGACAGATCTGAAAGTGCTAATAAGCTGGTAGATGATCATGAGCATAAATAATACCATTATATATTTAATATATATATGTTTATACGAATATACGTGCTTGTGTGCATATACATATATAAAGCTGGTTGAGTGTATGTGTGAGCATATTTATCATACAAGTGAATGTTTCACGTAAAAAATAATATACATAAAAAATATAAAATGCTTGCTGAATAGGTGTGGGAGGCTGGTATATGGATCTGCAGAATAGATTTCCACATAGGGGTCAAGGAGTTAAGGAGTCGGGAGTCGGAGTCGGAGTTAGAGGAATCAAAGGAGTCGGAGTCGGACCTTATACCATCCGACTCCGCAGCCCTGAAAGTAACCCCACTCATCCAAAACTAACCTAGCCTGTATTAACATCAGAGTATCTATACTAATCTACCTCCATATATGGCACTTATATAAACTAACCTACCCCAACCTTGCCTCATCTGTACCAACCTACCTTCCCCAATGCTAATCTCAAACACAGCTTCACCATTCCAACCTAGCCTAGCCAACTTATATTGACCTAACCTAGCCTCACCTATCCCAACCTAAGCTTCACCCACACTAACATGATTTTTATTAACCTAGACTGTATAAACCTTACCTAGCCTACATCAACCTTACCTAGCCTACATCAACCTAACCTAGCCTACATCAACCTAACCTAGCCTACATCAACCTAACCTAGCCTACATCAACCTAACCTAGCCTACATCAACCTAACCTAGCCTACATCAACCTAACCTAGCCTACATCAACCTAACCTAGCCTACATCAACCTAACCTAGCCTACATCAACCTAACCTAGCCTACATCAACCTAACCTAGCCTACATCAACCTAACCTAGCCTACATCAACCTAACCTAACCTACATCAACCTAACCTAACCTACATCAACCTAACCTAACCTAACCTACATCAACCTAACCTACATCAACCTAACCTATATTAACCTAACCTATATCAACTTAACATAGCCACAGTTACACTAACCTAGTCTCACACTTAATTAGACTAGCCTCCACTATACATGCCTAGTCTCACCTATATTAACTTCACATAACCTATATCTACCCAACGGCCACATTTACACTAACCTAGTCTCAACTATACAAGTCTTGTTTCACCTACACTAAATCTAAACTAGCCTGGTCATCTTTGCTACCAACTGGCCCATTTCTGCTAACTTAAACTGGTTCCATTTACTCTAACCTAATCTAGCCCCATCTATGTTAAACTGGCCTAGCCCCCTGCATGCTAACTTCACTACACTTCATCCTAACAACACATATGATAACCTAACCTAGTCTATGTTAAGCTAACAGCCTGACCTATGTTAAGCTAGCAGCCTGACCTATGTTAAGCTAACAGCCTGACCTATGCTAAGCTAACAGCCTGACCTATGTTAAGCTAACAGCCTGACCTATGTTAAGCTAACAGCCTGACCTATGCTAAGCTAACAGCCTGACCTATGCTAAGCTAACAGCCTGACCTATGCTAAGCTAACCTAGCCTCTCCTATGCTAATCTAACCTAGCCTATGCTAATCTAACCTAGCCTCATCTATGCTAAACCGAGCCTCACCTATGTTAATCTAATGTTATCAACCCTTTCGATGTCCACACACGCATATATATAGAGCAAGCAGAACTCCAAACGTCTTTAAACCAACACGCAATATATCCTCCATTGTCATGGATCCTCCCAAGGGACAGTCTATTGTCCATAAGTGACCAAAGGACCCGACTTTCCAGCCAACGGCGCCCCGAACTAAACAATAGGCCTCGCCGCATTTTAGGTCAGACGCCTGAAACATCTGCTTGAACAGTGTGTCGCCAAGACTCCTAAGACACCTGCACCTCTCATCGTCACTCAACCGAACCCTTTCTTTATATGTAGCGATCAGCATATGTCACCACTGTAAATATGTGAAAACTGGCAAACCCCACCCACCCCCGAGTCTCCCTCGAAGGTTGCATTGTATATGTAGAGCAGAGAGCAGTCTGGACCATTAAATAAGACAACTCCCACACTTTAATTCACCAATGTAGAAGTAAACAACAACTCTACACTAACCTTGGCTCATTTATGCTAATCTAACCTAGCTTCACACATGCTAATCTAACCTAGTCTCACCTATACTAATCTAACCTCACCAGTAATGACCTAACCTGGCCTCAACTATACTAACCTAACCATTAGTAACCTCACTGATCTACCTAAACTCACCTGCAGATCTAACTTCATATGCAGTAACCCATTCAACTCCGATGACAAGATGTCTTGTCATTTGGTCAAATAAAACAAAAAATCATAAAACACCAAAATGTTTGATCAAACACCAGAAAAATATGACGTCAGTCCTCGCTTCGCTGCGAGCGAAGCGAGGATTGACGTCATATTTTTCTGGTGTTTGATCAAACATTTTGGTGTTTTATGATTTTTTGTTTTATTTGACCAAATGACAAGACATCTTGTCATCGGAGTTGAATGGGTTAACACGTCTCCAACGACTTGACCTGACCTGACCTGACCTGACGTCTCTCAGCCTCGCCTACAAGAGCCGAACCAAACAAAACCAACCAACAACTCACCCGAACCATAGAATGCAAGTAACGGTGAGATACCGTGAGGGGTAACGAGATCTGCCCCCCCCCCCCTCCATCCCCCGTTATCCGAGATGGGCCACAATCGTCCTTGAGACGGCCTGGGCCCAGACGTCTCACTCCGGCAGGAGAATATACAAGGTCCTCCTCAATATCATGTTCAACTCACTGGGGTTACGCCAGTTATCAAATTGAAGTACAATGATGTGTGCTAAGTAATGCACTATAAGTACAATACTCGTAATAACAAAAACAATAGCAGCAGTAGCAACAATACTTTAATAATAATAATAATAATAATAATAATAATAATAATAATAATAATAATAATAATAATAACAACAACAACAACAACGACATAAAAGTATGGGAAACGCTGACGCCAGCCTTGTCAATCATGGGTGACACGAGCCGTCACACGACCCTCCCTCATTCGGCCTCAAGTTCCAATCGCTCTTACTGACTCACTTTAGTCAATATTTTCTGAACCAAGAGACAGACGGGCGAACAAACACACACACACAAAGAAATTAGAATTCAAAGAGCAACGACAAAGATGGCGCACTCTCCAATTTGACATACGAACAAAGATTGGATAAACTAAATCTACCAACCCTGAAACAAAGAAGAGAAAGAGGTGATTTGCTAACCATCTACAGAAATATGAAAGGGATGGAAATTCTTGATAGAGATGACTTACTAAAGTGGGACAAGAAAAACAAGAGGACACGAGAAGAAACTTAAGGACAGTTACAGAAGAGATCTGAAAAAGAATAGCTCCCACACAGAGTGATAGATATCTGGAACAAACTGAATGAGGAAACAGTGAGTACTAAGAATATACAAAATTTTAAGAACAAACTGGATGCGAAACGATACAAAAGCGGGTCACTACGAGCACAAGGTCCATACCTTGTACGAGCACGGCTATCTTCCCGTAAAATACAAATAGGTAAGCGGAAAAACCACCAAGAAAAAAGATAAACTAATGACCAAGCGCTTTCGTCTATTCAGACATCCTCATGGTACATGAATATAGACGAAGGTCCTCCTCATATACATCAGTTTATCTTTTTCCTTTGTGTTTTTTCCGCTTATTTAGAATCACGAGTTTATGTGATTTCTCATACAAATAGGTAAATACACACACACACACCCATAGATCGGTCATATATGAGCTCTGTCCTCTCTTCCGGGAGGGAAATTGCTGCCGATCACTAGTCCAACACGTGATCCAAGACCATTGTGAATCACACACACACACAGTGTCAGTTGTCACTTCTGACACATTGGTGCCTGATGACGAAGAAAGTGACGAGTTTACGCCAGGGGACGGTGAGTAACTGCGGCCGAAGCCGTCACACCTACCCTATACGCTTAGACCGCTGTGGACTGTTGGGGCAGGTAATAGGGATCGTAGAGAAAAGCTGGATTCGAACCCTCATCTAGGCGAACGCGAGACCAGCACGCTTCCGATGACGCCACCACCGTACATGGAACAATTCTATATCCCTAACTACAATTTTTGCAGCTGGTTATTTGTATGGACGATACTATCTTCACAGGACAACGATTTTCTACTTTTTATACATTTGTTTGCAGGTGAGAAATACTCAGTGATTCTCGCACACATTTGCAAGGTCCATACCTTCCTTTACCAGGGAAAAAATATATACAATACTTATTATCTCCATATTTCTACATCCTACATATAATGTACCAAACACTTGTCAAACAAGTGGAAACACGAACGATACATTAAATGGTGGTCATATTCTACTATTGGCCTTGAGACTATAAAGAGGGGGGAAGTGGGAAGGGAGGGGGAGGAGAAGGAAAGAGAGAAGGGGTGAGAGTGGGAGGGAGAGGGGGGCTGAGAGAGGGGGTGAGGGGGTGAAGGAGGGAGATAGAGGGGGTGAGTGTGTGTGTGTGTGTGTGTGTGTGTGTGTGTGTGTGTGTGTGTGTGTGTGTGTGTTTCACCATGGTCTTGGATCACGTGTTGGATTCTTGATCGACAACTATTTCCCTCCTGGAAAATAGCTCAGAGCTCATATATGACCGATCTATGGATAACACTGTGATTTGCACACACACACAAACACAACTCCCTACCCACGAGTTAGAGTAACGACTCGCAGCGCAGCGTTACTGAAATTATTTCATCTCTGGGCGGGTTTTGAACCCGGACCTCCGTAGAGGCTGCCGCGAACACCATCACTGCGCCATCGCGCGCGCGCGCGTGTATGCGATTCACCATGATCTTGGATCACGTGTTTGTCCCTCTCGGAAGAGAGCTCAGAGCTCATATATGACCGATCTGTGTGTGTGTGTGTGTATTTACCTAGTTGTATTTTACGGAAAGGGGAGCTATGCTCGTGGTGTCCCGTCTTCATATCTCGTTTTATCTGGACTGTTTTTAAATTCTTGTATCGTTTTTGCACACACCACATTTTCATCTAACTTGTTCCAAACGTCTAGTACCCTGTGGGGAAAGCTGTTCTTTTTCAGGTCTCTTCTATAACCGTCTTGATTTTCTTTCCGTGTCCTCTTGTATCTGTACCATCCCATTTTATTAGATCCTCTCTATCAATAGTTTCTATGCCTTTCATGATTCTACAGTTATCAAGTCTCCTCTCTTTGCTCTAATGTCTATAGCTCAAGTTTTGCCAGTCTCTCCTCATATGATAGTTCTAAGAGTGTTGGTGCCAATTTCGTAATTGCTCTTTGTATTCAAGTTTTGTTATACTTTTTTTTTCACTTTGTGACCACGTCGTCGCTGCATACTCCAATCTTGGTCTTATCAAAGTGACTAGTATTTCCTTCACCATTTCTTCGTCCAGGTATGTAAATGCCACTTTGATTGTTCTTATTAAATTATAAGTTCCTCCCACTACACCACGAGCTTTCCTCTTCCCTACTAATATAACACAGGTACTCCCTCGTCGTTGAGATCCACGAAATTTGAATTTTTTCCTGGAGTTCCAAAAGTCGCTGTCACTTCGACTGTCGTGTGTGTGTGTGTGTGTGTGTATTTACCTAGTTGTATTTTTGCGGGAAGGGGAGTGCTCGTGGTGTCCCGCCATTGTATCTCGCAGTGTCTAGTTTACTTTTAAAGTCATGAATGGTTTTTGCGCATACTATTTCATTATCTAGTTTGTTCCAAGTGTCCACTACTCTATGTGGAAAACTGTTTTTCTTCAGTTCTCTTCTGTAGCTATGTTTTTTTTTTCTTTCCATGTCCTCTTGTGTTTCTCTTATCCCATTTTAGTAAGTCTTCTCTATCAAGTATCTCTGTGCCTTTCATGATTCTGTAGATGGTCATTAGGTCACCTCTCTCTCTCTTTGTTCCAGCGTCGGTAACTCCAGTTCAGCCAATCTCTCCTCATATGATAGGTTTGCAAGTGCAAATTGTGACTATGTGACTGTGTGTGTGTGTGTGTGCTGAGAGAGAGAGATACTCGCTTGCATGGCAACAGCATATCAGCTGGACCTGTTGCTATGCAAGCAGGTCTCGTTTTTTTCTTAATTTCACAGTAGATATGTGGATCAAATAAGGGGAAATGGAGGCGGGACTTGGGGGTGGGGGGCAGGAACAAATTCTAGCGATTCTAATTTTATGGATCATATCCGTCCGCTGTCAATTGGTGCTCATCTTGATTTTTAGCAGGAAGTGCGTATATATGGGAGTATTATTAAGCTATGGTTTGACAGGGTTGAAAGGGTACTGTTGTTGTATCACCTAAACTAAGTGTAGTGTGATTGTTGTGTGTGGGGTAGGCGTGGGGGGGGGGGTTGTGTAAGCCAGCGGAAGAACGAACGCATAATCCGTTACTGATGTAATATTTTAAGTTATGTTTCGTTTAGTGTAATACTATTACATTTGGTCATCTCCACAAAGTCGTCAATAATTACATGTTGGCTTCAAGTGCAATTAGGTACGGTAATGGTTGAAGACAATTTGAGAAAGATAATAAAAAAATTACGTTACCAAACAAATCGTATGTACGATGTCGCTATCGAAAAATCGCAAAGTTCAAAATATAACATTTATCTGAATGTGATCTAATTCTACTTATATTTGTGTGAAGGAAAGTAGACTACTTTGACTTCGATACCCAGAGTGGCTCAAACTCGTCATTAATTCATTAGCTGGAAACCATAAATACGTTACTTATTCACATTTTCCAAACCAATCAAATACTGTTGCCTTTAATTGCCTTTAACCAATAGAATAACGTGAATTACCGCTACTATCTTACATCACCCGTTTGATGTAATCAAATAAATAATTCACATCACATAGGCTAAGATTTACATATTAATAATTACGATTGCCCATTTCATTCAGATGCACTTTTCAATCGTGTTTGCGACGAAATGTCTGAGAAGTATGGTGGGGTTCATGAGGATCGAATGAGAAATGATGGGGTAGAAAGGGCGTGGCACATGAGCCTGATGAAAATTTATTGGGATGGTTTGGGCACATGGAAAGAATGAATGAGGAAAGATTAGCAAAAAGAGTGTGGAACGCAAAGGTGGTTGTGGTGTACTTGAAGGATACACTGAAACGGAGATAGTTGGATGGGGTAAAAGGGTATTTGAGCGAAAGGAGAATGTCTGTTGAGTAGGTAAGGGAGAATTAAAAAAATAGGTGAGTGGAGACAGGTTTTGTATAGATGACAATTTGACACAGCCCAAATGCATTTCTTCTTGTCTTCTCTATTTTTGCATGAGGGGACAAGGTGGGAGGGTCACAATGTAAATGAAGTGACTGGCCCTACTGTGGACATGATGTGTCTTGCTGAATGGCTTCTGACCCAGGTAACAGAAAGGACAGAGGGATGATCCATGAGGAGTTAATGTTAGAGGGAAACAAGTGGGTAGTGGATGGGAGTGGAATGGGCTGCCTTGGCTGGTCACCCTTCTTGTAGGGGGAAAGAGTCCCTCGGTACATGGATTGATCAACTTTTCAAATGTAACAACACAGTGGCTAATAGGTATTCAATTTATATGAAGCCACTCCATTTTTCATTAATGTACATAAACACACCAAATATTGTTTTCATTAAAATTTCAGAACAAATATGTGATATTTACACATTGTGACAATGACATAAATCAGCCAATGCTGACCCAATTTGGGGCTACCATGGCATGCCAGCTGTATATTGTAGCCCTGTGTAGGCTGGGTTTTCTGGTAGAATGTACAGAATTGCAAGGGAAATATCACAAGGGTTGGTAGGAGCTGGTATGCTATCAGAAGAAAGAAATTAATACCATATTTTATTGCACTGCTCTATGGACCATACTCTGGCTTGCTTATTGTATTATCTCTAAAACTATCATAGTCAATATCCCATCCAGGGAAGAGTGGGGGAGAAAGCCAGTATACACTATCAGTGGCTTTACACAATTGAGAAAGTTATTTATCATCAGCCTCTTTTCATTTTATTAGTTCAAAATGGAGTCAACATTTGAACTCTCAATGTTACTGGATGTGCATGAATTTGGCTCTATATATTCTATTTTACTGCATTTCTCTACTAATTCCCCACATTGATTGCATAAGTTTTATGCAGTCAATATCTTTGGGTCTTGATCGATACCCTTAATGACCAGAGTTACACATCATTCTTTAAAGACTGGTTGACAACCTTTATTAATAAATAATTTTCAATAACAATAAGAAATAGCAGACCTCTCCTAACACGACTTCACTGTGCACAAAATTTCATGTTTACACAAATAGGTAAAATATCCCAGCATCTGCCAAACATGACCATGATTCACATACATACATATACCAAAGGCTTTTTCCCCCTTACACAGGAGGTAGCCAAAAAACAAAGGCATAGAAACCACTCCCACCCATTCAATCCCCTGCAAACTCCACTCCCCTCTACCCTCTTCCCAAAGACACCATGATTCACAAAAGCACAATTTGAATAGCCCACTGGGTCGTGTTGTGCACCAGTGTCTGGAGACGGTCTGGGAACCTATTTTTTCCCACAAGACCTGTTATTAGCCCAACACAAATTTCGTCCTACACAACCGGCTAAGGAACCTAACACTCACATTGGGCAAGGTTTGACTGTAATATAGCAGAATTATCTAATTTCTAAATCTATCTTTCTGGGCACACATTTTCATGCCTGTGCCATAACACACCTAAATTCGAAATGAGGAGCACTAAAAAATGCGCACCTACGAAAAATCAAAGTTCAAATTTCGTGTGCTTCATTGACAACGTTTCAAGCTGAAACGTAGTATTCCAGACTTGGGACTGACCATTCGTCTTCCATTGTCCTATAAATTGTATTCCAGTCTATTTTTGTCTATTGATAGTGGAGTATTTACCCGACTCAACTGCCCAATTTTCAAAATTTAGAATAAAAAAGTGGTTTAGTAATATAATACACAACCAGCAGCATGTGCCATTTGCGTACAAAGGCAGGAGCCACCAGTGGTAGGAACAGTTAGCACACTACACCTGTCACCAAGGAAACAGAGTAAAAGTGGAAGTGAAGGAAGGTGCAGGCAACTGCAAGCAGACTAAATCTAGACAGGACAAACATGCAAGATGAGTGGGTAGGTTAGTGTCTCCACCAACAGAGAATAAATAATGAGTATTAACTGAAACATGATAAAGTTTATGAGCAAGTACTAAACAACAATGACAAGGCAACTGCAAAAAAACGCAGAAATAATTTAATATCTCCCACTTATTATTAAGGAGACAAGCAGGTCTCCTGAAATATTCACATGTTAAGGAAAAAAGACATCTCTGTTTAGTGTGTCGTGATTCAATTCCAACAGTATGAAAAAAATTCTCGCCTAGCAGTCACGGAGAAAATTTAAGTGAGTACTTTTTTGCATGTCTGCATTTTTTTGAGGACAAGGACTTCACATACGACCTTCACCCCACAAAGTAAAAACCTGACAATGAAGGCAAATAAGAAATTGAACACAGAAGTGGCAGATACAGAACTTGGATGGGACAAAGAAACAATGACAAACAACTCATAATAACTGCACAATTATAAATTCTGAGCAAGGTATCCAAGAAATAAGAAAACAAAGATAGCCAAGAAACAACATACAATATAACATTACCCATTGAATAATTACTGGCTGCAATAAAACAATACCATTAAAAATCTTTCTAAAAAGCAGTAGAAGAGAATGATAGGGACAGTTCCATGTACCCCTCAAACTCTACCACTCCCAACACCACATCACATAACACAGCCTTCTGATCGTGACATTCAGACAATCTGAGCAGTAATCTATTCAATTATCTACAGCATCTTGACTGCTACTAATGATGTATGAATTTTTATAATAATACATCAAATCATGCCAGGAGCCACAATGGAGCAGTCTGTAGCATTCCTGCCTCAACCATGGGAGGTCTGAGTTTGATCCCTGAGAAGAGCTAGGCAATGACTCAGGTTCCCTTTTCTTGACTTCCCAAAACCCTCTCTGCAACACTGAACATCAAAGATGCAGTATACCAGTATTGCATTTTGGTGCTGTCACCTAACTAATGATGAAGCTTGTGACACTGGTTTCAGACACCATTCACAACCATCATCATTTCAACATGCACTTCACAATATCTATAACTCACCAAGATAGATTAAGCCACCATAGCCCAGTGATGGGTACTTGCATGTGGTGATCCTGCAAGATGGATAGCAAACCTGCCCATTTTCAAAACCCATGAACCCCCTCACCTTCATCAGTGGGTGCAGCCCAAAGGGGCTAACACTCAATTCTCCATACATGGCCTAAGATCTCTCTCTTTCAATTTTAACTGTATTTCTTACTTTCTAGAAAGTCCCACCCAACAACACATACAACAGTCCTAAGCTTCTTCCTAGAGATCTGTGGGAGGGCCAGACAATCATTGCCAAGTACAGTGGGGCTGCAGCTTTTCCAGTCAGTAAAACGTTCTATTATTATTACATAATGAAAGCCACCGTGATGAGGTACAATGGGTGTATTGTCCTCCAGTGGACCCTCAAAGCTGAACACACTTTCACACATTCTTGTAATATGCAATAAGGTATGTTTTGTGTTATTATATAGGTAGGTGGTAGAAAACTATCCATAAGTAAATTGGAATTAGGACACAGATATTTAGGCCAATTTATAGTTTCACCCAACCAACGATTTTCTGATGTGGCTTAGGTGTTTCTGGTGAGATATGTTGTGTATTGATTGATGTACATCATTTCCATTGCAAATGCGTAGTTTTCAAGTAATGAATTTTTCAACTTGTGCCTACATCTCCTCCCCAACGATCTTGGGAGACCTGTGGGAAATCGGGGTTTTTGGGTGGGGGATTATTAAATCGAGTAATGCGCATTGCAAAACAGGTTGGATGGTTAGGTTAGGTTAGTAACGCTGCTCAACAAAAACATAGCAACGCTCGCATTAGCCGCTACCACTGCCAACGTCAAAGGTGTAATTTATGTATTTTCATATATTCTTTATGTGTTCTTGTTGATTTTAGACCTGTTTTGCAACATGATTTAATGCTCCCCACCCAAAAACCCCGATTTCCCACAGGTCCCCCAAGATCGTTGGGGATGAGAGGTAGGCATAGATTGTGGAAACGATATATTTGCGATGGAAACGAATGGTAAAATCAATCAGTTCAATATTTAAATCACTAGAAAAGCGGAAGGTGCAGCAGAAATTCATTGGTTGGGTGAAACTGTAAATTGACCGATATTTATTACCACATGCTGGAGATGGGGGGCATTTTGATGCAGATATTTAAAATTAAATTTGCAATGTCCAATAGCTGCTAATATAACCTAACCATTCCACATACATAGATCTTTCAAATGAAAAAAAAAGAAAGAGGTGAATAACGTGTTTGTATACTTTTCGATTCACCCCTAAAGCTAAGAATACTTCATCACAATATGCTACCAAGTTTTTAATTCCCTTGTGGTATTAGCTTTCAACTTCTAAACTACTGCTGGAGTTGATGTGTACAGAAGCAGTATTCCATAACCCATTCATCAGCGGAGATGAAAATATTTTTTTTAAGCTTAAGTACCTACAAGCCTGGATTCTATTCCAGAATCACACAATAAAAATTTTCCCTTCTTTCGTTTCTGCATTTGAAAGATCTATGTCTTCTATGGAATGGTCATGTTAAGTTAAAAACTACTAGACAACATAAGTTTCACATCGAGTATTCACACTTGCATGATTCTGTAATTTTACCCGAGCCTGAACTGACTGACTGTGAATCACGATAATCTACTTTGTTTTGGGTCAAAGGACTTGTCAACTGTCAACAAATGCATCACGGTCAGTCTAAATCACACAGTGACAGTACCAACATGGTGACCTATGCTATGTATTTTACATGTACATATTACAATAATTCATGTAAATGTATTCAGTACACACACACACACACACACACACATATATATATATATATATATATATATATATATATATATATATATATATATATATATATATATATATATATATATATATATATATATATATATATAAAATTAATAAGTAACTAGATCTTCACACATCTACGTCATCACCCAACCAATGTTCTGATCCAAATATAAATTTTATGTGAACGTGTCACATGTTACTAGAATTTCTATCTGAACACTGGTTCTATTAGTGCCGAAAGTGATATCCTAATGACTCATGAGTTTCTTATAAAACAACAAAAAGTATATCAACTGGTACAAGGGGAGTGTCATGTCTACGTACCCAACAAGAAGAAACACAGCAAGGTAGGTGAGGAAATAGTTGGTTTGGTAGTACAGTAAATTCTGGATGACGCGATTAGCCCATTTGTCTGGATCCTTCATATTTGGAATCTGAAATCTTGCAGATTCCATAATAAAATCATCCAAACTCCTCAGGGGAGAGACACTCACTTCTCCTGCGTCCGCCATGTTTCTGCCTACTGTTTAGATTTAGAAAATTGACGTACGCGTTGTCGACATTATACATGTTTGTTCACATCAAAATTAATTCAGAATTGTTATTTACATATAAATAAATACAAATTTCATCTTAGAATAGATATATCTTGTATATATAGCTTATATGATTTTTTCTGTGCATGAATAATAATTCCTAAGGCAACATTGGACGATGAAGTCATCATTATAAGAGAGACTATTACAATGCGTTTGTTTATATGAAAATTTAGCCATTGTCATTCATGTATGTACAATAGTTCAATTTATTATAGTGATAATTTATCTTCGTAATTATCCTCACCATGTCCTTTCTTCTGTTTAATACTTGAATCAGAATTTCTATATATATAAAGAGTATACCACCTTCAGTGTTCACGAGCGACGCACAGCATAAATTAATGAGCCCAACAACCAAGTCCTTGCTGGCTTCCACATAAGGCACCATTGCTTATACCCACTTCCCCAACATATGCACATGGGTAGTGTTTGTCTCTCAACGACACTGCAACGGTATCAAAACAGGTCTAGCACGCCTTTGCTTGTTTGCAGATGGATACACAACTTTGCAAACATTGCCTACTTGCTACTATCTTTTTCAGCCGTGTAATGTAATGCTAAAATCTTCTAGAATATTAGACAGGATATTACTAATCAACATTTAAGTCTCCATAATGGTAGTGTGAAAACAAGTGTATATACCAATCATTTTTCGAGCTCTCAACAAAAGTATCTTAAACAAAAAAATCATACTTTGAAAGTGTAGAATAAGTGGAACCACGTTCGCCACCTTTGCCCAATGTTATCAGGCTTCCAGGACAAGTGGAAATCTCTCGATGGTTGTTGGATTCGAACGCGGGTTCGCGCGCGCGAAACTTTATGACGTCATTACATAGTTATGATGTCATTGCGTCGTCATGGCGTCATAAGTGGATCAGATTAGATTTCGTATCATCTGACATCTGGAGACAGCTTGAATAAATACAAAAGGCGTAAAACGTAACGAGAGTAAACGTTTCTCTTCCTCTTTATATCTTCCCTCCTTTCCTCTTTCTCTCTGTCTCTTTTTCACACCCTCTATTCATTTCTTTCCCTTTCTCCCTCTCTCAACTATTTCCGTCCTATTTTCATCTCTCTCCCTCTGTCTCTTTTTATTATTATTTATCCGTCATTATCTATTTTCCACATTACTCCCATTGCTTCTCCCTGCTCCCCTTGGCCCCTGATTCCCATTTTTCCTCTCTCCTCCTTTCTCCTTCTCTTTCATCCCTCTCTCCTTATCTCTTTTTATTTGTCTTTTTCTCCATTTTTTTCGTTTTCTCCCATTCCATCTCATCCACTTCCAACTCCCCTCTCTCTTTTATCTAATCAATTTTTGTTCTTGCATGAACATAATTTTGTTTACAATGGTACTTTAATCACAAGAAAATTGCAATATACAGATATAAATTAATAATCCTTCTGCAGTTGCTATAATTTTTTTCTGCTGCTACCTAAAGAAACTACTTTTTATTTATCTATTCTTTTATCTATTAATATGCGTATTTATTTACTCATTCATTTACTTATCTACTGATTGACGCCTTGGTGTATCGTGGATTCATGTTGTTTTTGACGAGTAGTATGGATTATTGAAGTGTAGGTTATACGATATTTAGTCAGCCATCTGTCCAGTATTTTGAGGTATATTTGCCGTATTCCCCTGTTTACGTGTATAAAGTTAAGTGGTAGCTGTTGCCAAAATGGTTGGATTAGGGAAGTACGAAGAAGTGTATGTAAATCTCTCATCATCTCTCAAAATGGCGGTGTTGAATGAGACTGAATTCTCCTATCTATGAATTTTATTTGTTATTATTTTAATTAGTAATAAATTTAGTATATGAGTGTACGGAGTGTGGGAGGCTGGACTTATATTTTAATTACCGACATTCTCTTTGGTTCTACTGGCCGCAGTCTTGACTTCTGATAGGCAGAGACTTGCCCGTAGATCAGAATAGCTAGAGAGCTTTGAGACTTTTGACTTAGACTGACTTGACTCTGTGTGATAGCAAAGACGAAACCTCTGAAGGGGTAAGGCTCCTCCTCCAACCATCTATGATTGGCTAAGTTCGTTTCTGTTTACTATATACTGCCCAATAGAAAGGTTATGCGGAGGTTATGCTATCCATTACGGAAAGCCTGACCTCAGCAAGAATTTAATGTTGTTATGGTTTCGCATAAGGGCCCACGAGCGACGCCACCAACGTGCGATAATAAAAACAAGTACAAACTAGTATCATGCTTCCTAGTATCATCGCCAGTACAACGTTGTGATGTTGTCATCATCAAACCAATCACTATATATTTGTGTAACCTTGGTGATAGTCTTGTGTAGTTACCAGATGTGCCCGCACTACGAGGATGGGTCGCCAAAACTTTTTTAAAATATGGACGAAAAACACGAACATCAGAGTTCAAAAATACGAAGTCTGTTTCCATATTTATTAGTTATTTTCAAATTCCCTACAAGTCGACATGACGTCAGGAAACTGACATTGGAACTTGGACACGTCGACATGACGTCATTCATAAGCCCCACCTTCCTCGCGAACAGATTTTACATATCTAGGTTTTGATCGACCCGAACGAAACACTTTCGCAACATGGATGAGAATAAACTACAGACACCGCCACACCAATCGCTAGGCTCGTCTGCATTCTACCAGTTATGACGTCAGACGCGCAGGTAGATCCGAGGCGATGGGTGTGGAGAACTGTGTATTCACATGTTTGAAGTAAACCAAACTGACATAGTATTTCATAATATCAAAGCTAATGATAATGACGATGGTAGTAATAATAATTATAGATATACAAACACTGTTTATATATATCGTTGCCAGTTTTTTTTACTGCCCCACTACACCGTGCAGAATTTGGTGTGGAATATTGGCCTTTCGGGTAGACTTGCTAAAGTTCAATTTTACCTGGGGGGGGGGGATACGTAGAAAGCCTACTAGTCCAGGGAGAGGAAGGAAACACTAAAAATGAAAAATAAAGTAAAATGAAATAGATAAGACAAGGCCATGGCTCATGTTTAGGCTTCCATCTTTCCTTACTTTTATCTTTCCTTCCTTCCTCCTTTCCTTCTTTCCTTCCTTACCTTCGGGACTCACTATTGAAGGGATATAATTCTATTGTTGGAAAGGTTTTCTTTCTTACTAGGATACATCAAATTGGCGTTCGTTAAACAAATTTAAATAAAATATCATCTTTTATTCGTATGGAAACTGTCCACAGAAATCTTAGAGTTGTGCAGGTGAAGAATTACACGTAAATTCATCTGAGCAGGAAAAAATCACACTTTCAAACACACGTCATATTATAAATATTTGTAATAAATAACTCGTCACTCTAGGCAGTCTAAACTGTACAAGAAACTGACTTTGCTGCAAGTTTGAGTTTTTTTCTCAGACTCATCGACGAAATGCAAAAAACAATGCAACGTCCAATATGTAACAATTATATTTAGGCTGTAGTTAGCACTGGGAACAGTCACAAGTCAGATTCCTGTAAGCAGCAGGTCATTTCGCCCTATATCCATCCACCCACCCATACATACATACATACATACATACATACATACATACATACATACATACATACACACACATCCCTCTTAAATCGCAGTGCGATGAGTGGGAGACAAAACTCCAGCATTTACGAAAAGGTAACACATCAGAGAAATTATCATCATCTTTTATATCAAGAGAATGAAATCATGTGTAATTCACTACGGTCTTGAATTACGTCTTGGACTCGTGATCATCACCTATTACCCTTCCAGATGAGAGCTCAGAGCTCATTTTGCGTGTGTGTGTGTGTGTGTGTGTGTGTGTGTGTGTGTGTGTGTGTGTGTGTGTGTGTGTGTGTGTGTGTGTGTGTGCGTGTGTGTGTGTGTGTGTATGGTGAAAGTGAAGACAGAGGTGAAGTTTGGGTGTTGGAGGGAGACAGGGCAATAAATACCTACAAAGTCAGGTATAAAAAGAATTCCTGAATTGAGCATGAATCCGCCTTTGTACAGGTCATCGTTATCGTGAGTTATGTCATGCACCACCATGATAATGATGATGATGATAATATTGATGATGATGAGATAGTGACGATAACGACGGATAAGTCAACAGTACCAACGACGTGACGTCATGTCGCTTCGCCGTCCTGACAGGACAGAGGACGGCGGTGCTTGCCTCTGCAGCCTACGAGCCGTAGTAGTCGTTGATCTTATTGCACTGAAGGTCTCTAGGAGGACGAGACGCTGCGGG
>NC_134797.1:11955531-11960531 GCF_046742065.1 Oratosquilla oratoria | reverse complement strand
TATATATATATATTTATATATATATATATATATATACATACATATATATGTGTATATATACATATATACATACATACATATATATATATATATATATATATATATATATATACATATACATACATATATCAAGGCTTTTTCCCCCTTACAAGGGAGGTAGCCAAAAAGGGAAAGGCATAAAATCATTTCCACCCATTCCATCCCTGAATACACTCCACACCCCTCCACCCTCCCTCTCATCTTAACATCTCCTGGATGACGGGTCATCCCTGCACCTTGTCCACTGCCCTGGGTCAGAAGCAGTGTCGCAAGACACAGCACATCCACAGCAGGGCCGCTTCATTAAGTCGGCGACCCCCCCTCTCCGTCTCCCCATGCATAAAAGGAGAAGACGAGGAGAAATCCCTTCGGGCTGCGTAAAATTTTGCTCACACATACTACCTCACCCCCATCCCCCCGCCCATTCCACCTCATGCATCACAACATCATCCATATACAACCATTCTCCATTCACCCCTGTCTTCTGTCATCTCCCGTCCTTCCTCAACAGACATTCCCCTCTTCCCCAAAGCCCCCTTCACCCCATCCATCCACTTCATCCTAGGACGTCCTCTCATGTTCACTCCCTCCACATCTGCCTTCCATACCTCTTTTACTAGTCTTTCTTCACCCATTCTTTCCATGTGTCCAAACCATCCTAATACTCTTTCATCAACCCTATCTCCCAGCTCCCTTTCCACCCCTGTTCTCCTCCTCACCTCCTCATTTCTCACTCTATCCAGCCTAGTAACCCCCATCATACTTCTCAGACACCTCATCTCAAACACATTCAAACTCCTTCTCTCTTCCTCTCTTATGTTCCATGTTTCTGCCCCATACAGTGCTGTTGGCACAATCACTCCTTCATACAGTCTCCTCTTAGCATCCATTCCCAAATGTCTATTCCTCATTACACTTTTTAATCCACCAAGGCATTTACTCGCTTCTCTCAATCTACATTCTACCTCCACCTTCACTCCACCTTTTCCTGCCACATTTGCACCCAAGTATCTAAAACTATCCACTTCCTCCAGTCGCTCTCCCTTAATGCTCACTTCCAGTCTACTGCCACTTTCACCCCTTGTACATCTCATCACCTTACTTTTACCCACATTTATCTTTAGCTTTCTTCTATCACATACTCTCCCAAACTCTACCACCAACTTCCTCAATCCCTCCTCCGATCCTGCCACAAGCGCAGTGTCGTCAGCAAACAACAGTTGGCTCACTTTTCTCCATTTTCTTTAACCATCTCCAATCCCTGACCTACTACCCTTGCATTTACCTCTCGCACTACCCCATCCATGTATAAGTTGAACAGCCCGGGCGACATAACGCATCCTTGACGAAGTCCCACCTTTACCTCGAACCACTCACTCTCTCCATTTCTAATCCTGACACAAGCTCTACTACTCTCATAAAAACTCTTGACAGCTCCTAGAAGCTTTCCTCCTATCCCATATATCTGCATAACCTCTCACAGTGCCTTTCTCTCTACCCTATCGTAAGCCTTTTCCAGATCCATAAAAGCCCAAAGAACATCCTTCCCCTTTCCTATAGCTTTCCTTACTTTTACCCACATCTATCTTTAGCTTTCTTCTGTCACATGCTCTCCCAAACTCTGTCACCAACTTCCTCAGTCCCTCCTCTGATCCTACCACAAGCGCAGTGTCGTCCGCAAACAACAACTGGCTCACCTCCCATTTTTCTCCATTTTCTTTAACCATCTCCAATCCCTGACCTACTACCCTTGCATTTACCTCTCGCACTACCCCATCCATGTATAAGTTGAACAGCCCGGGCGACATAACGCATCCTTGACGAAGTCCCACCTTTACCTCGAACCACTCACTCTCTCCATTTCTAATCCTGACACAAGCTCTACTACTCTCATAAAAACACTTGACAGCTCCTAGAAGCTTTCCTCCTATCCCGTATATCTGCATAACCTCCCACAGTGCCTTTCTGTCTACCCTATCGTAAGCCTTTTCCAGATCCATAAAAGCCAAAAAAACATCCTTCCCCTTTCCTATAGCTTTCTCGCATATCTGTCTTACCACAAAGATCTGATCTACACAGCCTCTACCCGTCCTAAATTCACACTGCTCCTCACCAATTACTCCTTCTGTTCCTCTCCTAATCCTCTCAATCAAGGTCCTCCCATAAGCCTTCCCAACTACACTTAACAAGCTAATCCCTCTGAAACTACTACATTCACACTTGTCCCCTTTTCCCTTGTAAAGTGGAACTATACAGGCACTCCTCCAGTCCTCCGGCACTCTACCCTCTCTCCAGCAAACATTAAATAATCTCACCAGCCAGTCCACCATCACTGTGCCTCCTTTTTTTTTTAGACATTCTGCATGACATCCATCCAGACGAGGCGCCTTACCTGCTTTCATCATCTTAACAACTGCCTTCACTTCATCCTTCCTTATTTCTCTTCCATTTTCCTCACTCATCACTCTCATTTTCTTAGCATTTCCCACTGCAGCTATCTTTCCCTCCCTATCCTCCTTCACATTTAGCAACTCCCTAAAATATCCTGCCCATCTTCCCCTTACTGCCTTCTCCTCCATTATCATCTCTCCATCTGCACCTTTTACCTTTTCTTCTCTACTTGATTCGCCTCCTCTTCCTCTCTTAATTTCTTTCCAAAACATCTTTTTATTAATTTCAAAATTTTCTGTCATACTCTTACCCCACCTCACATTTGCTCTCCTCTTTGCCTCCTTTACCTTTTGCTTTACTTCTCTTTTCTTTTCTTTGTACCTCTCATATGACTCTCATATGACTCTCTCCATCTGCACCTTTTACCTTTTCTTCTCTACTTGATTCGCCTCCTCTTCCTCTCTTAATTTCTTTCCAAAACATCTTTTTATTAATTTCAAAATTTTCTGTCATACTCTTACCCCACCTCACATTTGCTCTCCTCTTTGCCTCCTTTACCTTTTGCTTTACTTCTCTTTTATTTTCTTTGTACCTCTCATATGACTCCCTCGTCCTATTTTGTAACCAATCTGTGAAAGCTCGCTTCTTCTCTTCTACAACCTTCTTTGTTTCCTCATCCCACCATTCACTACCCTTCCTTCTATTTCCTCCTGTCCTTCTTGTTCCACACACCATCTTTGCACACTTTATGACTCCCTCCTTGAACCATCCCCATTCCTCCTCCACACCTAGCTCTACTCTATCCTTCACTCCCTCCCACTCCTCCTTCAGCTTCTTCTTGTACTCCTTCTCCTTTTCCTTTTCATTTAAAGAGTTCACTCTAAGCACCTCCCTAGCTTTTGTCCCTTTCCTCTTCCTCCATCTATCCTCCACTCTCAACTTACCTTCCACCAAAAAGTGATCTGATATTCCCCCACCCTCTCCCTTAAGCACATGTACATCCTTAACTCTTCCTATCATAATCCTATTTACCACTACATAATCCATTAACGCTCTATCTACCACCCTTCCATCTACCACCCTCTCCAATGTGTACTTATGCTTGACTTTCTTCCGAAACACTGTATTTGCTATCATCAACTCTCTTTCTAGACACATTTCCACCATCAACTCTCCACTATGATTCTTTCCTGGGACTCCACATTTCCCAACCACTCCATCAATTGGACCATTTCCTTCCTAAATCCTCAATGCACTCATTTAAATCTATCCAAAATGCCTCCCTTTCTTCTACACTCTTCTCACTGCTAGGCCCATATGCACTTACAAAAACCCACATCTCCTTTCCCAGTTTCACCTTCATCCACATTATCCTTGAGGAAACCTCCTTCCACTCCACTACACGTTTACCTATCTCTTCACTTACTAGAATAGCCACCCCTTCCCTCCCTCGCCCTCTCTTCACTCCTGATAACCTTCCACTTACACTCCCAAACTTACACTCACCCTTCCCTTTCAGTTTAGTTTCACTCAAAGCCAACACATCCATCTTTCTTCTCACAAACATACTACCTATCTCTTCCATTTTACTCTCATCTGTACCACATCCACGCACATTAAAAGACCCAAACCTTAGGGTGCTGGTCGGAAAACTCCCAGACCCTCTTATGCCTTTACTTTTTCTTTTAGGAATGTCCCCTGTGGGGCTACAAGGAGAAGGATGCCTAGTCCCAATCCCCGTCCCTTTCTTCTCGCCTCTTACGATCCAAGTGGAAACACTTGGTGGCAGTATTCTTTTCCCCCACCACACATATACTGTATATCAGATATTTTTTTATGACCGTCGCGCAGAGGATTCAACCTACTGCTCTGATGTCAAGAGGCTCCATTGCCAGTTACAGTAGGTTCGAATCCTCTGCGCGTCGGTCATAAAATTATCTAATTGATGTCGCTGTTCACTAGCGAATTTCTCATATACATATATATATATATATATATATATATATATATATATATATATACAAATATATATACATATATATGTATATACAAATATATATATATATGTACATATGTTTATATTATATATATATATATGTGTGTGTATATATATGCATATACTGTATATATGTATATACATATATATATATATATATATATATATATATATATATATCTATATATAAATATATATATACTCAAGTGCATGATGAAATCGAACGTTCCACTCAAGTTCTGATCAATAACGGCTTCAATGAAAAAGAGATACATTTTCAAACAAAGAAAATAATGGACGGCTGGCATAACAACAACAATGATAAACAAAATAAAGAGAAAATCAACATATATCATAAATCCACCTTTTCGTCAGCTTATAAAGAAGATGAACGCATTATGAGACAAATTATAAAAAGAAACATTAAACCAGTCAATCCAGAAAAAATACTAAATCTAGTGATTTATTATAAAACTAAGAAAACTAGCCACCTTCTTATTAGAAACAGCCCCCTACAAGAGAGAAAGGAACTTCAGAAATCACATGTCATCTATAGGTTCACATGTACACGAGG
>NC_134797.1:11898031-11953031 GCF_046742065.1 Oratosquilla oratoria | reverse complement strand
CAGCGGCGTCTTGGAGTCTCCTCCCCGGCTTCGAGGTGACTCGACGGTCGATGTCCTCGGCGCAGGATTCCTCGGAGGGACTCCGTTGCGCAAATGCCCCATGGAGGACTCGGCTCCCATGGGATGAAGGACACAGGATACAAGGGACGCGGCTCCCCAGGACCGTTGCGCGACACGCAGCAGAGAGCCAGCGAAAGGGCCCTGCGTGTCCTCCGCGTGGTGGAATCCCGCGGCGAGGAACTCCCGTCGAAGAGCATCGAAGCCCGGGAGGAGCCTGCACAATGAAAAAAAAAAAAAAAAAAAAAAAAAAAAAAAAAATCGGCGCGTGTACGACAAACCGGCGCGAAAATCGACAATCCGACGCGAAATACGAACTACCGACGCGAAATACGAACTACCGGCGCGAAAAACGACAAATCGGCGCGAATTTTTACGCCCGTGTGTGTGTGTGTGTGTGTGTGTGTGTGTGTGTGTGTGTGTGTGTGTGTGTGTGTGTGTGTGTGTGTGTGTGTGTGTGTGTGTGTGTCTATGTAATCATTGAAAATTCTTGTGTAACCAACCCATTATTCTACATCCTTCCAGTATCTATAATAATGACAAGAAAATATACCCAACGGGTCGTCTAACAACTATCAATGCCGGGAATCATGCAAATTCTTCCTGACGTCGTCTGGAGTCCACGCCAATTTGAAAAAAGTCTCTTGAAAAACAAATACACAAGCAATTGTATACATGTATACATACATACATTGTATATATGTATACATGCATACATACATACATATATCTATATATATAAAAATCACAAAAACACGTGGACTTCAAAATTACTGAGGACCACTGGGAAATGATAGACGTATTCCACGCGTTTCGTCTATATAGACATCTTCAGGGAATACAGACATATTACAAAAAACAAACAATATAAAAACTAGAAATAAGAGAATGAAAGGAACTAGACGAGGTCACTCAGTGACCTCACTCATCAAGTGGAACTAGAGTGCCTAGGCTATCCCAGGTTCTCTGCGATTTACATTGTATATATGTATCCATGCATATATACATACATACATACATACATATATGAAAAAAATCACAAAAACATGTGGACATCAAAATTACTGAGGACCACTGGGAAATAAGAGACATGTTCCACGCGTTTCGTCTATATAGACATCTTCAGGGAATACAGACATATTAAAAAATATATATATATATATATATAAACAAGAAATAAGAGAATGAAAGGAACTAGACGAGGTCACACAGTGACCTCATTCATCAAGTGAAGCTAGAGTTTCTAAGCTGTCCCAGGTTCTCTGCGACTTAATGAACTATTTACAATTTTATTAATGATAAAATTGTTTAACCACAAAAGAACATTCATATTGTGACCAAAGTGTTTTTAATGCAACAAAAATTAACAGCTTGTCTTTCTAAAACCGAATTGGAGGACACAATTGTCTTTGTGTTGTCCCAGGCAATTTATTACTTCTAAAATATTTCTAACATCCCAATGTAAACGTATCAACAGCTTCAATCCCATCATCATCGGCTCCACTTGAATTATCAGCAAACCTGACTCCATCATTAAAAAGGTCACTATCAGACTCCTCCACAGGCGCCACTTCTGCTAAATCATTTTCATATAAAAGAAAGTCATCACCATCTGTATACGTCACCATATCCATGGTGAACAATACCACACTCACCTCACCCGACTCCTTGGCGCCAGTCCACATCCGTTCAATTGCTGTGTAGACATTTTAACAGCTCAGCACTTTGACGTCCAACCGACCACCACTGGCGCGCAACACACATGCGAACGCACACAGGGATACCATCAAACGACACACACATAACACACGGAAACACACATATTAACAGCCACCCCCTGGATATATATATATATATATATATATATATATATATATATATATATTATAACTTGTGCAAGAATTATATTAGATAACAGTTTGTAACCCCAGAATAATACTGTTGCTACATGCTTATGGTGTCACGTACAACAATTAAAATTGATAAGTGAGTATAGGACCTCACCAAAGTCCTGACCTCATCACTTCCGGAGAACAAAAAGTCCGTGGTTGTCTCCAGGAGCGGCCAGTCGGTGATAGACGCTCTTGCTGTTACAATGTGTACGTAGTTATTAGAAAAACTTGTATTTAACAATTTACAAAGACTTGTGTTTAAATAATAAAGACAGAAAACCAAAGTGCGGTTTATAACCCCAAGGGGATATACGAGTGAGTAACTTAGTGATTGGAGATTACCAGGAGTAGGACATGCAGGCCTCTGAATAGAACCGTCGTGCTCAACCAATCAATCGAGTAGATAAACATCTCTGGACAGATTTATCATAAAAACTTCAGCCTGTCAAAAGGAAAATCTCGACAAAGAAGTTGCAAGAATTATATTTGCTACAAATTCACCATTTCATCTTTTTCAGCATCCTCAGTTTCTCAAGATGGTTCAGAACCTGAGGCCAGGTTATATTCCTCCATCCAGAAAAGATATTGCTGATAAGTACTTGGATCTTGTGTATGAAAAGGAATATAAAAAATGTGCAGATGACCTGAATAATGAAACTGTATGTCTTTCAATTGATGGGTGGTCTAACATCCATAATGAGCCCATAATACGTGTCACTCTAACAACATTCACTGGTCAGATTTATTTAGTTGACACAATAGACACATCAAGGAAATCTCACACTGCTGAATATCTTCTACAACTTGTACAAAATTCGATCAAGAAGGCTGAACAAGATTTTGGTGGTCACATTGGAAGTGTTATGACAGACAATGCAGCAAATGTCACCAAGATGAGAAAAGTCTTGGAGGAACGAGTGAACCTGAGCATACCGTCCTCACATACGGCTTATACCGTTCCTTGTATACTTGTGGCAAGTCTATATAACACTGCTCCTTATATTGATATGCTAAAAATGTCCTTTAGTAATCAGATCGCATATCAGATAGCAATCCCACAATATTTAGAATATAAAAAAAGAATCTATTTAAATCAAACAAATCTAATTTAAATAAAATATATATATATATATATATATATATATATATATATATATATATATTTTATATTTTTAAAGATAAAAAAAAAAATCGCCAACCCTGGTGTCCACTAACCTCATACAATAATACCTGTTAAGTCCGGCTAAAATTGGCATTTCAAAGCATAACAGTGCCTTAAAAATAGTTTATTTCACTATAAAAGTTTATATTAACTTATACTGCATTGAATAAGTCAATAGTTGATATATTTGTCCTATATACAATGTTAGGTTTCTAGTTTTGATATATTTGTCCAATATAAAATGTTAGGTTACAAAGAAAGCAATGGCCTCCGCTAGCGGACCCAGGGATCTGGGTGCGCACGTCCTGTGTAATAGTAGTCCTTGATATATATATATATATATATATATATATATATATATATATATATATATATATATGTATATATATATATATATATATAATGTGTGTGATTCACCACCATCCACCATGGTCTTAGATCGCGTGTTGGACTCGTGATTGACAGTTATTAACCTCCCAGATGAGAGCTCAGAGCTCGTATGACCGATCTATGGGTAACACTATGACTTTACACGCGCACACACACACACACACACACAACTCCCCGCCCACGAGAGTTGGAGTAGCACCCCGCAGCGCAGCGATACTGATATTATTTCAGCCCTGGGCGGGAGTCGAACCCGGACCGCCGTAGTGGTAGGTGAGAACTCTAACCACAGCGCCACGAGGTGTGTGTGTGTGTGTGTGTGTGTGTGTGTGTGTGTGTGTGTGTGTGTGTGTGTGTGTGTGTGTGTGTGTGTGTGTGTGTGTGTGTGTGTGTGTGTGTGTGTTTGCGTGCAGCAAAAATCACATAGACAAGTGATTCTAAAATATGCAGAAAACTATGAAGGAAAACAATAGATTATAGAACGAGCACTTTCGTCTATTCAGACATCTTCAAGATGTGTATACATGTATATTCTTTCTTTTAGCCAGGGTTGGTCTCAATCCAAGAGCCTTTATTATCTGTGTGTAGTGCACAAGACTCCCAAAACATTTGAAATGTGGAACATGAAATTATACAAATATAGATACACAAACACTAATGATCTCTATCAGAGAGGGGGAAAAGGCGGAGAGACTGTCTTGACATTTTTCTTGAAAAACAGGAGGGGGGAAAGGGGGAGAAGGGGTCCGATATCCATCGAACACCCCCCCCCCGTCTCAATATTCCAGAGGGATTTAGTGACACTCTACAGATCAGTCATGTCTTATTCTTTTATAATTGGGGATCAATATACACATAAAGTAGGCTGATTATTCTTAACTGGTTTTACAAAAAAAAAAAAAAGGAGGGGTAGAAGTAACTGAAGGGAGTATTAGTAGTAATACCAGAAGCTGGTTACCGATGACGAATGATAACCTCCCCCAAATTCCCCCTAACCACCGCCCCTCCCGGATCCGCCCTGAGGCCACAGCTGCAGGTGCAAGTGGTGCAACCAACCCATCCCTTCCCATCAGACTGTGGCGCCAATCCAGTTTCTCCCGCCCCCGGGGCTGTAATATTAACCAGCGCTTCTATACTTCTGGACAATATCGCCTCCCCCACCCACCAAGTTGGATAGAAGGAGGGGTCGCCACACTCCTTCCTCCTCTGTCTCCACTGACGATGCCACGGGAAAATCAACCCCACCAGAGTACAGTGCAGTGAGTGGTGAAACACGACCAAAGGAAGACTAGATTCTGCTTCTCCCCTCCTTTACTAACTGTCAGCAAGTGCGGAGGTTACCCAGTTCCACCCCTAGTATGCGAGATGGAGAGGGGGAGATCGGGGGAGGAGAGAGAGAGAGAGTCAGAAAAAAAGACTGTTGCCTATCTGCCTATCAGAAAAGCTCATTTCATTGACTCGCAGCAGAATCTTCAGCTCCTAGACTGGAGGCCACGATGAGATAACAAACGAGTGGACGAGACGTGTCACGTGTCTGAAAACACGATCACTGAAAGCATTCACAGTCGCGTTCTACTAAATGAAAGGTGACGTCCGAATTATTCTTATCCAAAATGTCTCGACAGAGAAATAGAGAAAAAATACTGCGAAAAAAAGAGAGTTATGATGCTCGCTGGGCGAGCGGGCTAGAGCGTCGCTACATGGGGCGGAGGTTGAGGTAACGGCAGTCCGAACACTGCCGACAGCGAATTGGACCAAGGTCATGGTTAATTAAATTCTACACTACAGAGTCCTAGCCTCCTGTTATGGGAGTTCGCATCTTTAATTGAGCGGTGGGTCCTCAGACTGGCCGTGATGATACCTAAACCAACGACAAAATAAACATACAAATAAATAAATAAATAAATAAATAAATAAATAAATAAAGGCTAAAAGATAATTCAAAAATTCTGAACCACCTTATGATCATCACTTATGTAGTGATTCAAAAGGATTTAAAAGAGACAATGTAGATTTGTTGTTGTGATCTACATTGAGTTTGGAGACATTGAGACAAACGAGGTGGTGTTTTGTCGTTTTATTCTCTTCATCTAGACCAGTGGTTCTCAACTTGTGGTCCATGGAACCCTATTGGGCCACGGTGGTCAATAAAAGGGGCAGTTAGTAGTGGATGCAAAACTATTAAATTTAGTGTTGAAGTCATCTCCAGGAGGTTGAGTGACAGCAATGCATAAGCACGGGGTATACGTGAAAATAGGTTGAGAACCCGGGGTCTAGACTGCTCAACATTCTTGGAGCATTCCCTGAGGAAAATTCTGGCAGTTGCCAATGGTAATAATTACATGCACATGGTGGCTCCTGCCACAACAGGGAGCTATATTCAATTTATTCCCTATGTACGTCTACTCTATGTCTACAATGTACAATATATGAACTGAGTATGGACACTCAGTATTTATTCATAGATTATTTACAAGCAATGGGAACACATATAGAAATGCATACATAAACGCACACACACACACACACACACATATATATATATATATATATATATATATATATATATATATATATATTTTTTTTTTTTTTTTTTTTTTTTTTTTTTTTTTCATATGCTGATTTTTCAGTTGGCAATGTTGAAACAGGTGTCCAGCCGATCAACCCAGTTGACCGCGTGATCTCAGATGCACATGGCCCAAATGACCGCTGTGAGGTCAAACACAATAGGTCCCTTGGGAGTTTTCTGGAGACGTCGGACGTTCCTTCCTGTTGTGTTGGCACGGTGTGTTTATGTTCATTAACTTGTATTTTAAGGTTATATTCTATTTATAGTGTGATATAATGTTGTATAAATTTCTGTAGTATTTATTATTTTTAGCAAATGCCGCAAGGCTTGGCGTGGGTAGTTTTTTTTAGCGGGAACGTTGGCGTCAGTCGACGAATCACGTTCACGCCTACTGCACGCTTGTCCATTGTGTCGTGCCATATATTATATATTTTTCCAATTCTATAAATTTGAACTGTGCCTCCTGAGTTTCTTTAGCCACCCAGAACATTTGGTGGCAGCGGTGGGATCATCACCAGACTCCAAAGCATAAATGACACCAGACCAGACAGGGTCTTCACGCTGAGCTTTTACCAGATCCTGCAGGGAAAAGTTACCAATCACGGTAACAGCAGCAACAGGGATATTCCGTGAAAGTGCATCAGCAACATGATTAGCTCGCCCGGGCAAATGCTTTAGGGTTGGATTGAATTCCTTAATCGTGAGGAACCATCTGGCTAGGCGACCTGACAGATTCTTTCCTTGAAAAAGCTGAGTGACAGCAGTGTGGTCCGTGTAGACTGTAATAGGATATCCAAAAATGATATCACGGAAGTGCTTTAAAGCCCACACCACAGCCAGGGCCTCTAAATGAGTAACAGAGTAACGGGACTCAGGCTTGTTAAGAATGCGACTAGCATATGCAATAACATGAGGTCTACATCCTTCTACTTGTTGCATAAATACAGCTCCAATACCTGTACCAAAAGCATCTGTACAAATAGTAAAGGGGATACTATAATCAGGGAAAGCCAATACAGGTGCTTCAGTAAGAGCAAGCTTCAAAGAATCAAAACTTGTCTGATGGACATCACGCCACTGGAAGGAAGAGTCCTTCTTGAGAAGGCGAGTGAGAGGGGAAGCAATTGAAGCAAAGTCTTTAATGAATGCACGATAGTATCCTGCAAGTCCAAGGAAGGACCGTACATTTTCAACCGACTTCGGTACAGGGAAGTCTCTGACTGCCTTGATCTTTTCAGCTGTGGTATGGATACCATGTTTGTCTACAACATGACCTAGAAACTGGATACTAGTTTTGAAAAAGGAACACTTGGGTAAGATAAGTTTTAACCCAGCTTCAGCAAACCGTTGCAAAACCATGGACAACTTAGAAAAGTGGCTCTCCACATCTTTGGAAACAAGAATCAAATCATCCAGGTAAACAAAAAGTCCATTCCCAATTAAGCCATGAAGTATAGAGTTAACTAAACGCTGGCAAGTCAAAGGAGCATTCCGCAAACCCATGGGGCAACGAAGCCATTCATAGTGCCCATTGGGAGTCGAGAAGGCCGTGATCTTACGAGACTTCCCGTGGAAGCGTTTATGGTGCTGTTGATACAAGCACTAACATGGGGAAGCCAATCCTCCCAAGACTCATGAAAATGACTAGCAAGGTGACGTAAGATCTCCAAAATTTTCCTGTTCGTCCTCTCTACAAGACCATTGGACGCCGGATGATAAGCAGTAACAAAAGTTTGTTTAATGCCGTAACGTGCACAAATGCCTGCCAAAACCTCGTTCTTAAATTCAGCCCCATTATCACTAAGGAGCACCGAAGGAGTGGTGTATGGACACAACACATGGGAAACTAAAGCATGTGCTACAACTGTTATTTTTCTGCCAATGGTGTTTTGTTCTTCCCATTGTCCTATGTCTCTTGTCTATTTCATGTGTATTTTGTATATTGTGTATTTTGTATTGTTTCATGTCCCGGACGTCCGGCAATTGCCCTGATTATTTTTTTTACTGGCGCCAGTACATTTCTTTATCATTGTGTATGTGTAATTGTGTTTAAACTTCTTGTATTTCTTGTGGTTTACCCAATTCTATGTCCTTTTTTTTGTGTTTGTATATGTTGGTTCTGTATTCAATTATGTATATGTATTTGTGTAATGTTTTGGGTGTGCTTAAGATCCATGTGTGCCACACTTCTGTCTGCCACTTGTGCGTGTGGTTTGAGTGTGGCTTGCGTGTATTTGTATTCTGTGTGCCTCGGTCAGTTTTTCTTGGTTGCTCGGTGTGGGCACCGAGGGCGCGGGCCGAGCGATGTGTTGGGACGGTGTGTTTATGTTCATTAACTTGTATTGCAAGGTTATATTCTATTTATAGTGTGATAAAATGTTGTATAAATTTCTGTAGTATTTATTATTTTTAGCAAATGCCGCAAGGCTTGGCGTGGGTAGTTTTTTTTTTTAGCGGGAACGTTGGCGTCAGTCGACGAATCACGTTCACGCCTACTGCACGTTTGTCCATTGTGTCGTGCCATATATTATATTTTTTTCCAATTCTATAAATTTGAACTGTGCCTCCTGAGTTTCTTTAGCCACCCAGAACACTGTACTAATGCATGCGTGTGCGCCTGTGCACGCTAGACATCTAAAGGATTGAATATTCCCGTCAATCATCTTGCGACAATAAAAAAGACAGGGTTGAAAACGGTTGATGAATTTAAAGAAAACCGTATTGAATTCTACAGTTATATTGGAAATAAAAAGGTTTTCAGGTATCATGCTGGTCTGCTTTGGTCCGCCAACGGTCCAGGTGCTCCATCTCGAACAGCAACCTTAGTTCTGTATTTATGATCGACACTACCTCAGTGCGAATTGCCATCGGAGTCATATGTCACACCCTAGGGAAACTTCTGGAGAGAGAGAGAGAGAGAGAGAGAGAGAGAGAGAGAGAGAGAGAGAGACGGTTAAGTGGTGAGAAGCTGCACCAAGCCGTCACCTTGGCCCTATACGTTCTGGGGACTGTTGGGGCATATAACAGTCTGCTGGATATCAAGAGTAAATTGTCGAATCTGAATCCACAACTAAACGAATGCAAAACATCCACGCTTCCCATTACGCCATCACTGCATGCGGCTGGCAGTGTATAGTTGTTGTTTACTTCTACATTGGTGAATTAAAGTCTGGGAGTTGTCTTTATTTTAATGTTCCAGCCTGCTCTCTGCTCTACATATACAATGATGCATCCGAGGGAGACTCGGGGGGTTGCCAGATTTTCCATATTTGCAAAGGTTGCCACATATACAAATGCATAAAATTTACAGATGTGGTGCAGAATAATTTCCTAAAACAAGAGATTACCTATACTACGAGGGGAGAAAATACTGTGGACTTAGTTTTAAGTAATAATGAAAACCTAATGAGTAACGTAAAAGTGGGAGATAGTCTAGGCTCTAGCGATCATCAAGAAATAAGATTTAATATTATTTGGGAAGAATTAAAAAGTACGAATAACGTCCAAGTACCAGACTTCAGGAGAGCAAACTTTGACAATATAAAAACCTATTTGAAATTGAATATGAAATGTCATGCGGACGTTTCGGACATTGTCGAGTCTCGGTGCGTGACCGGGGGTCAGGTCATGACCAGGGGTCGGGTCACGGAGGGTAATATGCATACCTTGGGTCAGGTC
Organism: Oratosquilla oratoria; assembly: GCF_046742065.1. NCBI lineage: Eukaryota > Metazoa > Arthropoda > Malacostraca > Stomatopoda > Squillidae > Oratosquilla > Oratosquilla oratoria. The sequence goes on along the minus strand of NC_134797.1, from coordinate 11,943,286 downwards.
ATTTGGGGGCGAGGGCTCAACAGACAGGTCAGCGATTTGGATGAAATGTATAGCAATCTGATTTAATTATTAATGCACAAAATTATTCTATCTTTTTTTTTCATGTCAAAAATAAGAATCATTCTTTCGACTGGGGTAAGGCCAGATTAGTGTTCAAGTCCCACTGCGGTTTCAGGAGAAAAATAGTCGAATCAGCATTAATTAATTGAGGAATGCCCTAATATTAATATTTCTAAAGAGCAGTGGACTCCTGACATCATTTCACGCGCAGCGGTCAGCAAACTGGTACGGAGCTTACAACCCCCCTCACCTCACCCCCTCAGACCTCCGCTACCCCAGTTTGCCCCGCGCCTGAGTGAGGTCATCTGTCCACATTCCTTCTCTTTTCTGTAGCTTATAAGTCCCCTCTGTCCTCTGTCTTCTGTACTTCCTGAAGAGGGCTACAGTTGATAGCCGAAACATAGGATTGTTCTTTATTCGAAGTTTATTTTCTCCGACTGTGGGTTTCCTGTGTGTCATATATACATATGTATATATATTACTGACGACCCACAGTATTTTTTTTTACAAATGTGCTACATAACTTTGTGGTATATATATATATATATATATATATATATATATATATATATATAATATATATATATATATATATATATATATATATATATATATATATATGGGATGAATGGTTCAGACAGATGAGAGTGTGGGTGGAGGAAGAAAAAGCGAAGATGGGCCGGAACTCCTTTATTGCTCATACGTTTCGACCGACTCGGTCTTCTTCAGTAAGCTTACCGAAGACCGAGTCGGTCGAAGCGTATGAGCAATGAAGGAGTTCCGGCCTATCTTCGCTTTTTCTTCCTCCACCCACAATACATATATATATATATATATATATATATATATATATATATATATATATATATATATATATATATACATATATGTACATATGATACTAACTGTGGCCTTCAATATACTGGTTCATTCAATCTTCATAATTCGCTGATGACAGGAGCGCAGAATATCTATTGATAATTCGGGTCAATTAGATATCTACGGAAATTTTGATAAACTAGAGCAATGGTCTCAAAAGTTGCTAAAATATAATCCAAATCTAAAGACATGCAAGCGGGTAAATATAAGACCAAGTGTGACTACAAGTTATTTAGAAAAAATAACCAAAGTTGAGACTGAAAAGGACCTTGGTGCAATTTTATCAGAAAGAGCCAGAAAACATCCAGACATTGTAACCGAGTCTAAGAGAAAGCAAATAGGATACTAGGATTAGCACCGCAATCTTCTGACTTCAAAAGTCGAGCTATCATCAACCCATTATGCAGAGCACTAGCGCACCCAGTGATCTCAATCGTCCGTTGGGCCCCTAAGTCTCAAAGGGTGGAGAGTAGCGCAGCGATCCACAACGCGTATGCAATGTAACTCATGAAAACAAACCAAAAAAGCTTTACCTAATTGTATTTAAAATCGTAATAATAATTAACAATAATAATAATAATATTAATGATAATAATAATAGTAATAATAATAGAAATAATAATAATAATAATAATGATAATAATAATAATAATAAATAGAAATAATAATAATAATAATAATAAGAATGATAAGAATAAAAATACATAAACTCAGGGAAGATTTAACAAAGCCTTAGAGATTTTGAATAGGATTTGGTAACATCAAAATTTGATATATTTTCAACAAGCGGTAACCAGATGATAATAGTCGCCGCAAGATGCCCTGAATTAGGAAGAAATCAAGAGCATCACCAATCAATGGTGTGAGCTTCCAGCCGAGGCAATTGAATGCAATACGGTTCGAAGTTTTAAAATTAATTTATATAAATATCTAAGCAAGAGAGAGGGGGGGATAGGAAGAGAGTGGGAGGGAGGGAAAGGGAGAGAGAGGGTTAGAAAGAGGTGGGTAAGAGAGAGAGAAAGAGAGGGAGGGGAGTGAAAGAGAGGGAAAAGAGAGAAGGTGAGAGAGAGATAGAGAGGTGGGAGGGGGAGAAAGAAGCAGAGGGAGGGAGGTAAGGAAAGGGAGAGATGGGGAGGGAGGTAAGGAAAGGGAGAGATGGGGAGGGAGAAATCAGGTTATTCGAGAAGTTTCGATCGGCCTCCGAGCCGAAAAGAGAGATTTCCTGCGCTCGAAAGGCGACGGCGAGTCGCAGGTAAACGTAATTGAGTCCTAATTGATCGGGAGGGAAGGAGAAGAAGGAAATCGACGACGACAGAGACGAAACTCCATTGCTGCCGGACAAGAGAGAGAGAAAGAGAGAGAGAGAGAGAGAGAGCCTCTCCGACGGCAGGGCCAGTCTGCAAAATCGGGACCCCCCACCCACCCATCCACCTCAATCTCCACTACAAAAGTGGAATGCGCGCACGTGTACAAGATGCCTCCTAGGCAAGCAGGCAGGCGCACCTTCTGGCTGGATAGACGGGTGCGCACCTGTGTGTGTCTGTGTATGATTCACCATGGTCTTGGATCACGTGTTGGACTCGTGATCGACAGCTATTACCCTCCCGGAAGAGAGCTCAGAGCTCATATATGACCAGTCTATGGGTAATGCTGTGATTTTTACGCGCACACATCCAACTCCCCGACCACGAAAGCTGGAGTAACGACTCGCAGAGCAGCGATACTGAAATTATTTCAGTCCTGGGCAGGATTCGAACCCGGACCGCCGTAGTGGCAGTCGGGAACTCTAACCACTGCACCATCAAGTCGTGTGTATGTGTGTGTGTGTTTACATGATTATATATGTACCTAGTTGTAGTATACAGGAAAGGAGCATTGTTCATGGAATACTGTCTCCTACTTTCCAGTTAATTACACTTAACCTTATATTCATTTACAATTCCAACTTGGTCTATATCCTTGATTTTCAATTACATTCAGACTTGAATTCATCCATTGTTCCTTCTTGGGTTATATTACCTAAGCTATTCCAAAGTATTTCTTCAAAACTTTTAAACATAATAGTCTTTCATAATTTGTTCACATGACCTGAAAGCTGCATCAAACAGACCAATGCCAATACTCTTTTCACAATATCCACACTAATGGAAAGGCTGACAACAGCAAGAACCATACATGAATTTGAGGACAGGTATAATAAATTCGAAAACAAGAGATGGGACCACATGAATGTTGCTCCTTTCTTGTATACTACAATAATATGAATAAAATTAGGTAAATGCCCACACTCAGATCACTAAATAAGCCCTTCAATACAGATTACCAAACTCAATACTCCAGCAACAACCCCTAGACATAAGCCTCATTGAAAATACCCTCCAACCCCTGATAAGAACCACACAAGCATGCCAGGTCTCAGGGAACTATCCAGTATTAAACAGTACCAAGACTGGCCATTGAATCAAACTGCTCCAGATGCAACCACTATACAGAAGACACAGAATACCTTATACTACAATGCCCCACACTAACATAACCTAGACAACAACACAATATGTTTCCTAAGTTACTTGTGGACCCACCCTGAGGCTGTTGTCGGTTACCTGTTGGCTGTAGGTCTTCTGCAAGAGGCCATGGGTAACACATTCATTGATCAGATGACTCGTGCATGATACGTACACAGTCTATGAAAGCTGTTCATACACTGGGATGTGGTTCACAAACAGAGGTCAATTTATGTTCAAGAATTGGATTACTCATAAAGAGAAGCATTCATGAACCAAGGTTCCACTGTAATAAAATTCTATTTGTAAGTGATCTCCTTTGTCTAACCATACCTTAAGGACAGGAAGAGGTAAGGAATTTACACCAAGAGGGAATTAACTGTCACTTTTGCTCCATGTGCTCATTGACAAGAGTAGATAGCAGTCATTGTTAACTTAACCCCAAACTCAAGCCTACATAGTACTAGGCAAAGGAAACATACATATGATAATGATATGATGATATGGTTTAATGTCACACACTCCCCCCCTATCAGGAGGCTAGGACGGTGCCCCTCACAGAGGGATTTTGTAGCATGGAATTTATTGAACCATGCCCTTGGTTCAACTTTGCCAGTGGCAGGATTCGAACCGCCCTCACCTCGACCTTCGCCACAAGTAACAATGCCCTAACCCGCTCAGCCAGCGAGCTTCCACATACCAAGGGCTTTTCCCTTTACAAGGGAGGTAGCCAAAGTCAAAGGTAGCAAAGGGAACAAAGGAAATAAAACAGTAACATGAAACTATTATTTTATATTCAAGTTTTTTATACAAGCATTTCAAAACTAATATAAAACACCATTACATGCAATTTATTAGTGCATTTACCCTTATATTCTGATGAATATCTGTTCTATCTCTGCTTAATGCCAAGGAATTCTAATTGTATGATACCTTTTCATCAGTGAAGTGGTTAATGATGCTTTGATAAAAAGAATCACTCCAACAAAGTGAAAAAGACACAATCCCTAGACACATTATATCTAAAAATATAAAAAAGATAGACACCCCCAACAATAACAAGAAATGGCTAACAATCTTTTAAACCATCCATCAAAGATAAAAAAAATTGTACAATAGTCCCCCAAGGAGCAAAACTATCACCAGCATTGTTTCACTAATTTACAAGTAACCTCCTTACACCCAATTCAGAGCATAATACCTATATGAATGATCTATCATAGCCCAACACAACAACAATGAAACAGCTGCCAACAACAAACAAATATATCTTCACAATTCCAAACTGTGATTGAGACAAAACAGAATGGCAGCCTCCCCTCAGAAATCATCAGTGACATTGCTCATCCAGGACAACCATGAATTAAAGAACCATCCAACAATAAAAATGAATGTCCAATTTATCCCCATAGATAAAATCTCTAAAATCATGGGCATCATTTTTTGATACACATGTTCTTTAGCCCACACATCAAGGGCCTAACCTTGAAAAAAATAAATACAAACATACATACATATACCAAGGCTTTTTCCCCCTTACAAGGGAGGTAGCCAAAAAGGGAAAGGCATAAAATCATTTCCACCCATTCCATCCCTGAATACACTCCACACCCCTCCACCCTCCCTCTTATCTGAGCACCTCCTGGATGACGGGTCATCCCTGCACCTTGTCCACTGCCCTGGGTCAGAAGCAGTGTTGCAAGACACAGCACATCCACAGCAAGGCCGCTTCATTAAATCGGCGACCCCCCCATTGCATAAAAGGAGAGGACGGGGAGAAATCCCTTCGGGCTGCGTCAAATTTTGCTCACACATACTACCTCACCCCCCATCCCCCTGCCCATTCCACCTCATGCAATCACAACATCATCCATATACAACCATTCTCCATTCACCCCTGTCTTCTGTCCTCTCCCATCCTTCCTCAACAGACATTCCCCTCTTCCCCAAAGCCCCCTTCACCCCATCCATCCACCTCATCCTAGGACATCCCCTCATGTTCACTCCCTCCACATCTGCCTTCCATACCTCTTTTACTAGTCTTTCTTCACTCATTCTTTCCATGTGTCCAAACCATCCTAATATAAAAAAAAAATAAATAAATAAATAAATAACATACTAAGATCAGTAGCAAGCATAGGTTTTGATGAACAAAAGGAAACATATATACAAACAGCTCATAAGAATCACACTTTAATATGCCTCCACAGCAGTCTTCCACAATAAAAAACAAAAATCTAAGACAACCTACAATCAATCCACTCTTGCAGACAAACCATGGCTCCCAGTAACTGGCAACAGCTACTGCATCGACCCATAATTCACTTAAGGAAGAAATATTGTGTTGTTGTCTGGAAATGATTAGGATGGGTTATGATGAGGTCTTCAGTGTGATGGTTGCACTTGAGGCAGTTTGTTCCTATGGGCAGACCTATTTCATATAAGTATCATCTTCATGCTGGATAGTGATCTGAATGAAGTTGTGCAAGTTTAGGTCTTGCTTCTTTTGGGAGGATTTTTTCTATGTCTGGAGGGGTAAGGAGCTTCATGATCTGTCTTGAAGTGCTTGTTATCCGAGTACAAATGTGTTTCTGTTTGAATGTGTTGTGAAGTACTGGTGGAAGGTTGTTGTACATGTTTTAGTAGTATACTGCTGGTGTTTTTTTTTTTGTTTGTTTTTTTCTTGGGTTCAGATGATTATGCTTGGGTGATATTATGGGATGGGTGAGCAAAACTGAAGACTTGCACATCACTGCATATCTATCATTTTCATGTGGTGTTCTATGGGGATGATTTTGGTTTCTGTATGCAGACATTCTATTGGGGTGGTTTTGGTGTATCCTGTTGTTATTTTCAGTGTTTTCTTTTGTGCAGTTTGTGAGGTGTCCATGTTTGCTTTCTTGATTGCTGGAAATAGTGCTGTAGAAGCTGAGTCAAGTGAGGCTCTTAATTTTATGTGGACTGTGATTAGTTTTCTTCTGCTGACCAAAGCCCATGCTTGCTACTGCTATTAATATGCTTACTGTATTTTCTTGTTGACTTTCACTGTCAGGTCTTTGATGTGTGGACTGAAGGTCAAACAAATATCAAAGTGAGGCCCATAATTTTTGGGTTCATTTGCAATGGAAGGGTTTGGTCAATCAATTTTACTTTAGATATTTCTTTGATTCATTGTTGCATGGAGTGAGCAATGTTACAGTTGAATTCTGAAGGAAGGCCCCCATTCTATTTTTTCTATATCAATGTTCTAGTTTGCCACCTCACCAAACCTGTTAGAGGTTGTACTGCTGACCAGGAGAGGATGGCGTGCTGACAAGGTAAAAAATAATATACATATACACATTCTTACATACATACATACATATACCAAGGCTTTTTCGCCTTTACAAGGGAGGTAGCCAAAAAGGAAAAGGCATAAAATCATTCCCACCCATTCCATCCCTGAATACACTCCACACCCCTCCACCCTCCCTCCCATCTCAGCACCTCCTGGATGACGGGCCACCCCGTCATATACACATACATATACAAATGGCTTTTTCCCCCTTACAAGGGAGGTAGCCAAAATCAAAGGCATAAATCCACTCATGATTGGTCTCTGTGTTTACACACATATCAATGAAAATGACAGGAACACAATTCTACGCCAAAACTCAAAACACTTGCACTACATCTCACAAGCATCACCAACAAAACACAACAAAAACTACACATACAAACAAAGATTATTGAAATTGGAACTACCAACACTGGAGTAGAGAAGAGAAAGAGGTGATCTACTGACTATATTTAGAATCATGAAAGGAATGGAAATCCTTGATAGGAATGACTTACTAAAAAATGACAATGGAAAAACAAAAGGTCATGAAAAGAAACTCAAAAAGGATAACTATGGAAGAGATCCGAAAAAGAATAGCTTCCCACATAGAGTGCTGGATACCTGGAATAACTTAGATAAAGAAACAGTGTGTGCAAATACTATTCAAGATTTTAAGAAAAAACTTGATGCTGAAAGATACAAAGATGGGTCACCACAAGCATAGCTCCCTTCCTATATAATACAACTAGGTAAATATCAGCAGTGTACTTCTTGTACATTTATAACAACCTACCAGGTAGGGAAGGGGTGGATGGAAGTGGAGTAAGTGGTGATGGAATGGGTGGGAGTGGTTTTTATGCCTTTGTTTTTTGGCTACCTCCCTTGTATGTACCTTGTATGTATGTACCACTTATACCACACAAAACATCCACACAGCAACACACACTCAAATCACAATACAAGCCCTTCAAGACAGACCACTAAACTCAATACTCCAACAACCCCCAAACATAAACCCCACAGAAAAAAATAAAATCCTTGCACTTACTAAGAACCACACTAGCGCAACTGCTCTTAAGACCTCATCCAGCATTAATATGACACAAACACAGAATAGGCCTGACCACTGATTCAAACTCCCGCAGATGCAACCACCATACAAAGGACACACAACACATACTACAATGTCCTACACTAACAGTCCCTGGACAACAATACAATATATTTTCCCTATATGACTTGTGGACCTGTCTGGAGGCTGTTGACATTTAACTGAGGACTGCAGGTCTTCTGCAAGAGAGACCAGGACCAATGGATTGATTGATTGATTGCATAACATACAGTGGGATGTGAGTCACACAACCACATGATTAATCATTTCCTAATATCACATGAACTATTCTCCACTTTCTAGATCTCAATATCAATATGTCACAGTATTTACAATTTTTGTTGCACGAACCATAGTGAAAAGTTGCCTGTGGTAAGATTATACCACCTAACTTCAGAATAGAAAACACTACCTACTACTGTCCAAGCAGATACTTGCCAACCAAAATACATTCAGAGTAGCAAGTACACTATATTGCAAAAAAGAAAGAAAAAAAGAAGAAAAATCCTAGTACCTATTATTACTATATCACTTGAAATATTTGATAGGTTTTATTTCTACTTCACTGCAACATATAAAACACATGTTTAGTCTTGTCTATCAACCATAAAAAAAGAGATATATATATCTCATTATATAACAAACCTCTATTATTTCCTAGTCTTCAAAATAAGATTGACAACCTCTTCTAGAGTATCAGCTATAAAATCTGGCTTCACAGTTGGATGGTTTTCATCATTTGGGGTATACTTTCCAGTTCGAACCAAAACTCCTCTTATACCACAGGCCTGAGCTCCTCCAACATCTGACACAATATCATCACCAACCATGACAGCCTTCAAGAAGAAAGAAAAAAAAAAAAAAAAAAAAAAAAAAAAAAAAAAAAAAATGTAATTACAAAAAACAGCCTAATGAAACCATACTATACAGCTTTGTAAAATATATTTAAATTCTAAAATATGTTTCTGAATATAATAAAAAAAAATGATGAATATCAATTACAAGAACACATGATAGCGTTTCCTTACCTCACTGGCCGTCACACCTAACGCTTGTAACACAGCTCCAAAATAATGTGGGGATGGTTTTCCTACAACTTCTGCATTAATCCCACAAGCAAACTCCAGAGCAGCTGCATAAGCTCCAACATCAAGTTGTATTTGCCCTTTGTGCTTGTAGTATCTCCTAGTAAAAGATGATCCAATATTTATAAATTTTCATCAACACCCGATGTCCATTTCATCATAAATATGGTGGATGTTACAAGTATGGATATAATTTATTATCTATTCATTATTATTATTTATTTATTATTATTTATATCTGTTTATTATTCATAATTATCTATTTTTTCATTTATTCATTCATTTATCTGTTCTTTTTTTCACATCCAACCTAGTTATGGACCAAAAGGTCTCCTGTCAGCATGCTCTACCTTTGTAATCCTATGTGGGACATGAGTAGGTGAAGAGGACAGTGGGGTTGGAAAGGGAGTTGGCAGATAGGATTGATGAAAGATTAGTATGGTTTGGGCACATGGAAAGAATGAGTGAAGAAAAACTAGCAATACAGTGTGGAAGGCAGAGGTGGATGGAGTGAACTTGAGTGGAAGACAGAGAATGTTGATGGATGGATGGGGTGAAGGGGATCTTCAGTAATATGAGAATGTCTGTTGAGCAGGAAAGGGTGATGGGAAGAGATAGAGTGAATAATGATTGTGAATGGACTATAAACTGACATGGTCCAAAGAAATTTCTCCTCGTCTTCTCTATTTTCACACAATGGGAAAAGGAGGGAGGGAACACTATGTAAATGAAGTGACTGATCATACTATGGATGTCCTGTGCCTTGCTGCATTGCTTCTAACCTGGGCTGTGGACTGGGGAAACGGATGACCCTTCATCTACAAAGAGCCAAGATAAAAGAAAAACAAATGGGTGAGGGATGGGAGTGGAATGGGTGTATGCCTTGACTGAATAAATAAAAGGGTGACATGGCCTGAAGTAATGTTTTCATCCATTTCATAAATTATCTTCAATTAATGAAGAAACAGGATCATCATATGATGAAGTGGTGGAGATAAACCAATGTTGGGTGTCATGCCCTATTATGAAGGAATTGTACCTCACTACATTATCTTTAATGTGAGCAATGTCTTTACATGACTGTAATATACAGGAAGGGAGCTAAGCTTATGGAGTTCTGCTTCTTACTCTCCAATCATCATAACCTGTAAGGACAGGGATGAACATTCATTCATGAGTCGAGATGTGAAGAATGATATAAACTTCACCCAAGCCTATAACACAAATGATTTTCAAACTGTATTCACCTTGGTCTTGGTTTTTGGATCACGTGTTGGACTCGTGATCGACAGCTATTTCCCTCCCGGAGGAGAGCTCAGAGCTCGTATGACCAATCTATGGGTAACGACCTGAAGCGCAGCGATACCGAAATAATTTCGGCCCTGGGCAGGATTCGAACCAGGTACTGCTGCAGTTGATAGAGTACTGGCAGTCCAATACTCTATCACCCGTGCCACCGAGTACTTGGGTAAAAGGAGAATGTCTGTTGAGCAGGGGAAGAGCCGAGCAAAAAAAAGTGTGAGTGGAAAATGGAAATGAATGTATGATAACGGAAGCAACCTGAAGAGATTTCTCCTTGTCTTTTCCGTTTACTCATGAAGGGACAAGTAGGGAGGGTCACCATGGAAATGAAGCAGTAGGGGTAATCCAGTTTCAGCTGTCAGGCCCTGCTGGGGATGTGCTGTGTCTTGCTGCACTGCTTTTTTTTTTTTTTTTTTTTTTTTTTTAAAGGAAACAAATGGATGCGGACTGGTGATGGATGGGTGGAGGGTGGCTACATGCTCTGACTGGCTACCTTCCTTGGATGGGAGAGGAGACCTTTTGGTATACAGATAGATATATTACAATATTTAAAACATAACATTCATACTGACCCTTTGCCAAGAGAGAAAAGAAGAGGTTCTTTCATTGCCAGGAGAGTTCTTAAGACAAGATTCATGTTTTGAAATGAAAATTCTTCATCTGCATCCCCTAATACCACACATGTAGGATTGTCTTTTTCAAGTTCCACAAATTCACATTCAATCTGGAAGGGAGAGAGATTAATTTATCAAACAAAATCGTTAATAGTGTTTCTTCAGAAGCAGATATATGGGCTTGGGGAAAGCTGTTGAGGGAAGTCAAGAGTTTTTACAATAGTAGACCCTGTGTTAGAATGGAAAATAGAGAGAATGAGTGGTCTGAGGTAAAGGTGGAACTGCATCAGGGATGCGTGATATTGCCATGGCTGTTCAATATGTACACAGACGGTGGTGCAGGAGATAAAGATGAGGGTAATGGGCATGGAGATGGTTCAAGAAAATGTAGAAAAGTGGAGGTTAGCCATTTGTTGTTGCTGATGACACAGCACTTGTGGCAGGCTCAGAGAAGGGATTAATGACAGAGATTGGGAAGGTATGTAATAGGAGAAAGTTGAAGGTAAATGTGGGTAAAAGCAATGTGATGAGATGTACAAGAGGGTAGGATGGCAGTGAGTTGAAAGTAAGTCTAAAAGGAGAGAGGCTGGAGGAAGTGGATAGCTTTAGGTATTTGGGGTCACAAGTGGCAGGATAGGGAGTACAGGTGGAGGTAAATTGTAGATTGAGAGAAGCAAGTAAATGGCATGAGAGATTAAAGAGTTATGAGAAATGGACATCTGGTAATGGATACAATGAGAGGATTGTATGAAGGGGTGATTATGCCAATGGCATTATATGGGGCAGAGACTTGGAGTTTAACAGAGGCAGAGAGGAAAAGTTTAAATGTGTTTGAGATAAAATGTGTGAGAAGTATGGTAGGGGTTACTAGGTTGACTAGAGTGAGAAACAAAGAAGTGAGGAGGAGAGCAGGAGTGGAAAAATGATGGACAGGGCTGACAAAAGACTTTTTGGATGGTTTGTCTCTAATTACTACCCTCATTTTTCTCCCAGTCAGGAAGTCTTTCATCCATTCCATTAATTTTCCTTTGATGCCATCTATTGATTCTATTTTTCTTATTAGTTTTTTGTGTAATACTTTATCAAATGCTTTTTGTAGGTCTAGAAAGGCACAGTCTGCCCATCCATCCCTTTCTTGTATTATTTCTATTAGTCTCGAATAGAAGCAGATCAAGTTTGTTGTACATGATCTTCCTTGTCTAAATCCAAATTGATTTAGATTCAGTATATTTTTTTCTTCCAGATGTTTAACCCATCTACTTTTGATAACTTTTTCACATATTTTTGCTATTGTGCTTGTTAGGGAGACTGGTCTGTAGTTGGTTGGATTTTCCTTGTTCCCTCCTTTATATATTGGTACAATATTTGCATTTTTTCCAATCCTGTGGTACCTTTCCTTTTATGAGTGAGTATTTAATTATCTTGTATATTTCATTGTATTGTATATGTATTTACCTACCTAGTTGTATTTACCTAGTTGTATTATACGGGAAGGGAGCTATGCTCATGGTGGCCCGTTTTTGTATCTCGCAAGATCAAGTTTGTTCTTAAATTGTTGTATTGTGTTTGCACACACTATTTCTTCATCCAATTTGTTCCATACATCTATCACTCTATGTGGGAAGCTGTTCTTTTTCAGGTTTCTTCTGTAGTTATCCTTTTTGAGTTTCATTCTATGTCCTCTTGTTTTTCCTCTGTCCCGTTTTAATAGGTCCTCTCTATCAAGGCATTCTTTTCCTTTCATAATTCTGTAGATGGTTATTAGTTCTCCTCATTCTCTTCTTTGTTCCAGGGTTGTGTATGAATATATGTGTATGCACGAATTAATAATGCATCAAGGGAGAAAAATACAAAATAAACCAATATCATATAGGGGGTTAGAATGGCAAGATGATGAAAAAGAGTGACCATTTAAAGATCTCTTTACAATGATTAATTAAAAGTAGTAGTTCTTGTGAAAGCCACTGCAAAAATGTACAATTATTAGTCCTAAGCTATTTCTCCAAGTTACAAACTTTTAAGAAAAAAAATTAAACCAAGACAATTTTTACACATTTCATTGTAGCTAATGCCTGAAATCTTTATTCAGGTGATGGGCAAACTCAGAAGAAAATAGAATTTTGATTCACTGAAACATAATTTCCTCTTAAATCTCTTGATCTTAGTAAAATTGTCTGGCATTAGCTAAAGTAAAATCTGTAAAGAATATCACCAGATTGAAGAGGTTAATATTGCTCAGAAGTTCCACACCAATCAGACTATTAATTGAGACAATATGTTGTTTGATTCTTATTGAAAGACTTTTTGATTGTCTACAACAGTTGCCCCCAAACTTTTATAAGCTGCAGGTCACTTCCCTGACTCTAAGTACAATGGTGGACACCAAAGGAAAAAAAAATAAATTAATGAAAAAAAGAATGCACACAGATTTTTCCAGATAAACACAAGTTGATATCATAAACACTCTACCTCTCATGAACATTTACAAGCACCATGAAGTTCTGAGGGTACCATGGTGCCTGTGAGCTACAGTTTGGGGACCACTGGTATAAAAGGTTTATAATGGTAATATATCAGTTTTACCAAAATTTCATACATTCATAAGTTATTTACCCAAAACGTTGGGACTTGACACCCAAAAAAGGCCAGTTAGTTTTACCTATACACAAAATATTACCTCTGGAGAAACAAGCAGATGAGGCCTCAGTCCTCTTTCTTTCAAAATAGATACAACCACAGGAGCTGGATTGCAAATATCACTGTCCACCAGTTCAAATCCATGACTCCGTAACTTGTTGACGATTGCACTACGAGTTGCACATGTCTCATTTGTGACAAGTCTTACAGGTATACCTGATGCTTTAAGTCTGCAATATATATACCAAAAGCATAAGTTAATTTACAGAGAGACAAGAAGTATTATATTCCAAAATTCACAAATAAATATCCTAAATATGCACTATGATGCATAGAAGGGAGTGGGTGGGGTATGGGGGGGGGGGGGTTGAGGAAGTATGTGTGTATGATATTTTGATGTAGCCCGAAGGGATTTCTCCCCATTTTCTCTTTTTCTGCATGAGGGGACGGAAAGTGGGGGTTGCCGATTAAATGAAGCGGCCTTGCTGTGGATTTGCTGTGTCTTGCTACATTGCTTCTGACCCAGGGCAGTGGGTGAGATGCAGGGATGACACATCATCCAGGAGGAGCCAAGAAAAGAGGGAGGGAGTGGGGTGAGTGGGAGGAGTGGGAGTGAGGTGAGTGGGAGTGGAGTATGTGGGGATGGAATGAGTGGGAGTGGATTTCATGCCTTTGTTTTTTGGCTACCTTCCTTGTAAGGGGGAAAAAGCCATTGGTATATGTATGTGTACAAAATACTGTCCTATGGCTTTTAGCAGATTGCTATGGATATTTTGAGTATCTGAGGATCATTGTCTGGCTCAAAGGTCCATCTATATCCCCACCTCCACCCAATGTTGTACCCATGAGAGGCTCGCACTTAGATTCTGGACTTGTAAGAGGCCGGTAGATAGAGGTAGACATTTAGGTAGATCGAGGGGTAGGAGGAAAACTCTCTATCAAATCCAACTATTTTCCCATCACTTTTTCATACACAGAGAGCTGACAATGGACTACTGCTCTCCTCCTCCTCCTCAATAGTGACACAGAAGCAGCCCCAAACTCACAAACTTCCACACTACCCAAGCTTGAACTATACATGAATTCAAATCTAAATATCTATCTACATACCAAGGGTGTTTTCCCCCTTACAAGGGAGGTAGCCAAATCAAAAGGCAAGTACCCACTCCCATCCACCACCCTTTCATTCCTCTCATCTTAGCTCCTCATGGATGATGGGTCATCCCTGTATCCTGCCTACTGCCCTGGGTCAGAAGCAATGCAACAAGACACAGTACATCCACAACAAGGCTGCTTCATTTAAATCAGTAACCCCCCATCTCTGTCCCTTCTGCAGAAAAAGAGGATAAGAGGAGAAAGCCCTTCAGGCTGCGTCAAGATATCATTCATACATAACCAATCCCTACACCACCCTTTCCTTGTATCACAGTATCACCTATACACAGCCATTCTCCATTCACCCCTATCTCCTACCTCCTCCCTTGCTTGCTCAACTCCCATTTCACCCCATCCATCCATCTCAAACTTGGTCATCCCCTCATGTTCACTCCTTCTGCCTCTGCTTTCCACACCTCTTTTATCAATCTTTCTTCATTCATTCTTTCCATGTGTCCAAACCATCCCAATACTCTTTCACCAGCTCTATCTACCATCTTTTTCCACCCCAACTCTCCTCTTCACCTCCTCATTTTTCACACTATCCAACTTTGTAACCACTACCATACATTTCATCTCAAATTAAAATACATACATACATATAACAAGGCTTTTTCCCCCTTACTAGGGAGGTAGCCAAAAAGGAAAAGGCATAAAATCATTCCCACCCATTCCATCCCCGAAAACACTCCACACCCCTCCACCCTCCCTCCCATCTTAGCACCTCCTGGATGACGGGTCATCCCTGCACCTTGTCCACTGCCCTGGGTCAGAAGCAGTGTCGCAAGACACAGCACATCCACAGCAAGGCCGCTTCATTAAATCGGTGACCCCCCCTCTCCGTCCCCCCATATAAAGGAGAGGACGGGGAGAAATTCCTTAGGGCTGCGTCAAAATTTTGCTCACACACACTACCTCACCCCCCATCCCCCCGTCCATTCCACCTCATGCATCACAACATCTTCCATATACAACCATTCTCCATTCACCCCTGTCTTCTGTCCTCTCCCGTTCTTCCTCAACAGACATTCCCCTCTTCCCCAAAGCCCCCTTCACCCCATCCATCCATCTCATCCTAGGACGTCCCCTCATGAGGGGACGTCCAAATTAAAATATTTCCTCTTTTTTTATCTTTTTCTAAATCTAAATATGATAATTGAAAATCCAAGATATATATTAAGTTGGAATTGAACATGAATCTGATGCTAGATATGATAAATTTGAGAGTAGAAGATAGAACCAAACAAGCATTGCTCCTTTCCTGTTTACAATTAAGTAAATACAATTAGGTAAATACACCACTTCTTCCCAATAAGGACCAAGAAAGCCTTAGGACTGTTGCCAGCTGACATGGGATTCTCTGGTCATAGATTTGAATTAATAAATGTTCTATTGAGGTTTTAATAACAGATACCTGCACAACAGACATCAGAGATATTCAATTCCCTACAATCTTCAAAACCTGTCAACATCCTATAGACTGAGCCCAAGACCTCTACCAGCTTTCACACATGGAGACCTGACAACTAGCAACAGCTCTCCTACTATTACATGTCAGTGACATAGAAACAGTCCCACACTGTCACTGTAATAGCACCTGCACTCGAAAACTTGTCATATGAGGAGAGATTGGCTAAACTAGATTTACCGACTCTGGAGCAAAGAAGAGAGAGGTGACCTACTGACCATCTACAGAATCATGAAAGGCGCAGAAATACTTGATAGAGAGGACTTGTTAAACTGGGACAGGAGAAGCACAAGAGGACATGGAAAGAAAATAAAAAAACATAGCTACAGAAGAGATCTGAAGAAAAACAGTTTTCCACATAGAGTGGTAGACACTTGGAATGAACTGGACAAGGAAATAGTGTGCGCAAAAACCATTCACGAGTTTAAAAGCAAACTAGACACTGCAAAACACAAAGGCGGGACACCACGAGCGTAGCTCCCCTTCCTGCAAAATACAACTAGGTAAACTAGGTAAATACACAAATACAATGCAGAAATCAGTCCAAATTTTCTTCCCTATAGTAAGTCCAAATAACCATCTGGCACTTAATAGCAGCACAGATGCAACCATCACAGAGGACAGAGAATATCTTATATTACACTACCCCACCATGGCCATACCCAAACAACAATAAAATAGTTCTTCCTTAAGTGACTTATGGGCCAGTCCAATGGCTGTTGCTGGCTATATGGGAGCCATGAGTCTTCTACAAGAGAGACATGGGGCAATGAATCAAATGACTGATACGGACTGATTTTAATATTCAGATATTTCTGACAAAACATAAATCAATAAATCAATAAATAAACAAATAAATAAATTCCTGATACAATGGTGCAAACATACATACATATACCAAGGGTTTTTTCACCCTTACAAGGGAGGTAACCAAGGTCATGGCATAAATCCATTACCATCCATTTCATCACTACATACTCCACTCCCAATCACCACCCCTCCATCCCTATTTTCTTGGCTCATCCTGGATGACAAGTCATCCCTATATCTCGCCCACCACCCTAGGTTAGAAGCAATGCAGCAAGACACAGCACATCTGCAGCAAGGCCACTTCATCTAATCAGTGACCTCCCTCTCCATCCCCTCATGCAGAAAAAGAGATGGGGAGAAATCCCTTTGGGCTGCATCAAATATCATTCACAAATACTCCCTTAGCCCCATCCCCCACCCACTCTCTTCCATGCATCATAGCATCATCCATACACAACCATTCTCCACTCACCCCTATCTTCTGTCATCTCCCTTCCTTCCTCAACAGACATTTCCCTCTTTCCCAATGCTCCTTTTACCCCATCCATCCATTTATCCCATCCTTGGTTGCCCACTCATGTTCACTCCTTCCACCTCTGCCTTCCACACCTCTTTTATTAATCTTTCTTCACTCATTCTTTCCATGTGTCCAAACTATCCCAAACTACTCTTTCATCAACTCTACCTCCCAACTCCTTTTCCAATCCCATTCTCCTCCTCACCTCCTCATTTCTCACTCTATCCAGCCTAGTAACCCCTACCATACTTCTCAGACATTTCATCTCAAACACATTTAAACTCTTTCTTCCTCTCTTATGTTCCATGTTTCTGCCCCCATACAGGTCTGTTGGCACAATCACACCTTCGTACAATCTCCTCTATGCATCAATTCCCAAATATTTATTTGTCATTACACTTTTTAATCCCTAAACCATTTACTTGCTTCTCTCAATCGACATTCTACCTTCACCTCTTCTCCTCCTTTTCCCGCCACATTCACCCCCAAGTATCTAAAGCTATCCACTTCCTCCAGTCATTCTCCCTTAATACTCGCTTCCAATTTGCTGCCACCACCTTACTTTTACCCACATTTTTCTTCAACTTCCTTTTTCTGTATACCTTCCAAAACTCCATCACATATATATATATATGTATATATATATATATATATATATATATATATATATATATATATATATATATATATATATATATATATATATGTGTGTGTGTGTGTACTTACCTAGTTGTATCTTACAGGAAGGGGAGCTATGCTTATGGTGTCCTGACTTTGTATCTCACAGTTTCTAGTTTGCTCTTAAATTTGTGTATGGTTTTTGCACACACTATTGTCTCGTCCAGCTTGTTCCAAGTGTCCACCACTCTATGTGGAAAACTGTTTTTCTTCAGATCTCTTCTATAACTATCCTTTTTCAGTTTCTTTCTATGTCCTCTTGTGTTTCTTTTGTCCCAATTTAGTAAGTCCTCTCTATCAAGTATCTCTGTGCCTTTCATGATTCTATAGATGGTCAGTAAGTCACCTCTCTTCTTTGTTCCAAAGTTGGTAATTTCAATTTAGCCAGTCTCTTTTCATGTGACAAGTTTGAAAGTGCTTGGGCTATTTTTGTGGTTGCTCTGTGGATCCTTTCAATTTTCTTTATATTTTTTTTTGGTATGGGGTGACCATAATGTCACAGCATAGTCCAGTCTAGGCCTTATTAATGAGACTAATTTTTTTTAATAATTTCTCCGTCCACAGAGGTAAAAGCCACTTTTATTGATTTTAGCAAGTTATAGGATTCTCCGACAATTCTGTTTATTTGTTTATCAGAGGACAAGTGTAACGTAATATTAGATATTACGTCATATGTGTAATTATGTTATAGAATTGTGTACCTTTGTATTACATAACTATGTTCATATTTCTTGTCTATGTATGTATTGTAACAATGTTAAGCAGTAACGCCCGTCCACTATATGTAATCTTGCCTACGTGCGGAGAGGTGCGCACTCTTGTAGAACAAACAGACAAGCGAAATCCTGAATAGTTCGGAGCGCTCAGATTTGACAGTTACTAAATAAATAGATTGTTCAAGCGAGTCGAGGGTCCTAAAACTACCCATGTTGACGTGTTAACTTACCCTCCTCCCCCTCCTTTCACTCACTCGCACACTTCACCGGAAGTATCCCGCTTCCGGTCCAATGGTATATAAGCGGTGGTATTCGCTCACTCGTTGTCATTTCCCACATATTGATCTCTTGATAAAAACTAGAAGGTTTAGATTCATGAGACGATTGGTGTGAAGTGATCACCCTTTTTGCCTACATTACGTGTCTGATATACATTGCATTACTTATACTTATATTTGTACTTATTACTTATTCTGATGCATGTTCCTGATCTCTTTGTACTTAGATAGTACCATATTGTATACTTATCTTGTGTTTCTTATTTGAACGATAATTTCCATATTCTTATAATCATGTAACGGTCCCATTGACCCCTACTGCCCATTCTCTTTTGTGTTGATTGCCTGTAAATATTTTCCATTAATAATTTCGTTTACTAGTTTTATCGCTAGTTTAATATTCCTTTCCTGGAATCTTCTTTGTTACCTTTACTTCTAGTCTTACGAATTATCTAGGCCCTGACCAGATAGTTCAGTCCTACAGTGGCTTCTAGAAGTGAGCTGGTTCTTAAGCACTTAGACGTTATACGTAACGTATCTTCACATACCAGCCGCCCGTAACACAAGTCATTTGAGATAATTTTTCCCAAGTCGTTTTCAGATCCCACTTCCTTTACAGCCTTAGTTCCAATTGTATATTGTCCTGGTATTATTTTTTTTACTTTTCCCAAACTCCATTATGCTACATTTCTTAATGTAGTCTACTTCCCACTTCTGACTCCATTTCCAAACCATGTTCAGGTCTCTCTGTAGTGCTTCACAGTCCGTTTCAGTTTTCACTTTCCTCAACAATTTAGCATCGTCTGCACAGAAGCTCATGTAACATTCCACATCATCATCCATGTCATTCACATATATAGCGAACATTATTGGAGCAAATACAGATCCTTGCAGGACTTCACTAATAACTTCCTTCCAACCTGAATACTTTTCTCTAAGTACTACTCTCGTTTTTCTACCATGCAGGAAGTCCTCCATCCAGTTTAGTAGATTGCCTTGTATCCCTTCTATGTTTACTAATTTTTTAATAATTTTTTGAGGTACTTTGTCAAAGGAAAGCACAATCAGCCCACCCATCCCTTTCTTGTATTATATCTATTAGTCTTGAGTAAAAACAGATTAAATTTGTGGTTCATGATCTTCCCTGTCTGAATCCAAATTGTCTTGGGTTTACTATACTGTTTTCTTCCAGGTGTTTCACCCATCTATTCTTCATCATTTTTTCACAAACTTTGGCTACAGTGCTTGTTAGGGAGATGGGTCTGTAATTAGTTGGTTCTTGTTTCCTCCTTTATATATTGGTACAATGTTGGTATTTTTCCAGTCCTTTGGTATTTTTCCTTGAGTGAGCAACTTATTATGTTGTATATTTTGTCCATTAGCTCTTTGTATTCTTTTAGTATCCAGTTTGCAATTCCATCCAGGCCGTGCAATTTCCTATGTCAAGGTTTGTTAATTGCTCCATTATTTCTTTTTGTGTTATTATTATTTCCCTCATGGCGGGAGATCACACTTCACTTCTTTCATCCCAATGCTGTACTTTATCTCTAGTGAAAACAGACTTGAAGTGATTATTCATGACTTCAGCTATTTCTAGATCTTCTTTGTATTCTGTTTTTCCTTGGCATAGTTTCACCATTTACTATTTATTTTTAAGTTTACCATTCACATATCTATAGAATAGTCTGGATTGATCTTTACATTTCTCTATGATGTCTTTTTCATAGTTTCTTTTTTTTCCTTTCTGTGCACTTTTACATATTCATTTCTATAGTTTATATATATTTGCCATTTTCCAGTTTTTTTTTTATCTTTTCTCCATCTTTTCCAAGCTTTATCTCTTCTATCTTCTGCACACACACACAATATATATATATATATACTATATATATATATATATATATTATATATATATATATATATATATATACAGGTAACTCTCGATTTACATGAGATATAGGTTCCTAGAGACGTCGCGTATATCAAAATCGCGAAAATCAAATTAATTTTTGCCATAAGAAACAATGGATTTGATCCATAAAAGTTGCAATGTTTGTTAAAAAAACACAATTTATTTGGCTAATAAACGTACAGTAAATACTGTAAAATACTAATATCTAATTCTAAACCTTCTAATGTATTTATAAAAGAGAAAAACAATTGTACGCTGTACTACTTACGTAGTTCTACCACTCATCACTCACACCACAACAGTCACTCACTACCCTCACTGTCCAATTGTTCTGGCACATCCACATCCACCTGCACTTCCACAGCTGCAGGGTCATCCACATCCTCTTCTGTCATGTCTTTTTGCACTGGTGCTTTTTTGAAGAATTGCAACACGGTGGTCTGGCGCTGTTTCTTTTGAAATTCTGTTTGCATCTGTGTGTAGCAGAACACTGCATCCATGACTTTTCTTCTAACTGTGCTGCTATGTTCCACATTGGGGTCCATGTTTTCAAATTTGTCAATAGAGTCCTTAAGTTGTGCCAGCGCTTCACTAAGTCCCTTCCCCGCAGGGCCGCTGGTGCTTGCAGAAGACGATGAAGGACGTTTTGGGGCCATGATGATAGGCTGGTAGTACAGTATAATAGTATGCTGATATGAGGAGGTCTGTTCTCGTTGTTAGTAGCAGAGCGAAAGAGGCCTGTAAGCCAGTAAACAATGAATGAGGAGCGGGAAGGCCCGCCACCTGTCGGCCGGCCGTGGAACTCTCTGGCAGACAGTTTGAAAATGCGGTTGGGCCAAATCATGTCTTAGCAAATAAATAGCATAAATTAAACTAATTCTATTATTTTTTAGGTTGCGTTATAACAAATTCGCGCACATCAAAGACGCATAAATCGAGAGTTACCTGTATATGTAATTCACCATAAAGACCATGGTGAATTACATATATATATATATATATATATATATATATATATATATATATATATATATATATATATATATATATATATATATATATATATATATATATATATACATATTATTGGATTGGATGAAAGATTTCTTGAGTAGGAGAAAAACGAGAGTGGTACTTAGAGACAAGAACTCGACCAGGGAAGAAATGATAAATGGAGTCCCACAAGGTTCTGTATTGGCTTTGATAATGTTTGCCATATATATAGATGACATGGATGAACATTTGGAATGTTATATGAACTTCTTTGCAGATGATGCAAAACTACTAAAGAGAGTAAGTACAGAGGAAGATTTTGAATCACTACAAAAAGACCTGGACAAAGTCTGGGAATGGAGTCAGAAGTGTGAAGTGAATTTCAACATCAAGAAATGTAGTACAGACGCTCCTCAACTTACGTTTTAGTTACGTTCCGAACGGCCGAACGTAAGTTGAAAATGAACGTAAGTTGTTACTGTACTATACATCGGTAAATTCTATTACCGTATCTTATAAAACACCCCTAAATCATTAATTAAACACATAACATTGTAAAATAATAACATTAATTTCAAATAGATTAAATTCAAGCAACATAAATTGAGATGGTGGAGGAGGAGGAGGCAAGGCATTTTCAGTTTGTCGTCTGCGCAATGTAAACAATGGACGCAGCGTCGTGCGCAAGTATCGTTTGAACTACGGAGAGCGCAGTAAACTAAAAAAAATTACAATTTTTTTTTTACCATCAGTTCAAACGTAAAATCGAAAAAACGTAAAACGAATGAACGTAAGTAGAGGAGCGTCTGTACAATGGAATTTGGAAAAAGTAATAATAGAATATTGGGACAATATAAAATTGGTACAAAGGAAGTTAAAAAAATCAACTCAGAATGGGACCTAGGAATAGCTGTCAGCAATGACATGGCACCAGACAAACATATCAACAAAATAGTCAGAGAAACTTTCAATTTACTAAGATCAATGAAAGTGGCCTTTGACTACCTGGATGAAGAAATGGTAAAGAAAATATTAGTTACACTGATAAGACCAAGATTGGAGTATGCTTCAACACTATGAACATCCAGTACTAAAAAGAATATAACGAAATTATAAAGAATTCAAAGATGAAGATGGCACAAACATTCTCCAAATTGACATATGAACAAAGATTGGACAAACTCGAACTACCAACCCTGGAACAAAGAAGAGAAAGAAGAAATCTACTAACCACCTAGAGAATTATGAAAGGGATGGAAGTCCTTGATAGAGATGATTTACTAAAGTGGGATAAAAGAAAACAAGAGGACATAATTTTTTTTTAAAAAGGATAGTTACAGAAGAGATCCAAAAAAGAATAGCTTCCCACACAGTGGGAGATATCTAGAACAAATTTAATGAGGAAACAGTGAATGCAAAAACTATACAAGAATTTAAGATCAAACTGGATGCTGAAAGATACAAAGCGGGTCACTCTGAGCATAGCTTTCTTCACGTAAAATATAACTAGGTAAATACACACACACACAGACATATATATATATATATATATATTATATATATACACACACATATACAAAGAGAGAGAAGGGTAGCGAGCCCCTCTTATGTGCCGGAGTGATGTGACAACAGCGTGTATTCCAGAGGCTGTGCCCAATGGCTAAAGTTAAAACACCTTTGCTATAAGACCTCACCTTACCTCTTAAATGCTTCCACACTGCCCGGAATTGCTGTACCATTGCCCGTTCCACTTTCATATAAGACTCCAGTGATATCCAACAGGACACCTTCAATGGGCCTCTCAAGCCAATTTCTTGACATATTTCAAGTTTTTAATTTCAATTCTGAAAATACATAGAAAATATGTAAAAGGAACATATACCAGTTTCTTTCTATACCATAAACAATAAACAAATTACTAAAATTATTTCTTTTAAAATAATTTTCAGATGTACTTTGCAAATGACATTTCATCAACACCTCTGTCCTTATGACCAATATTGTGTTCTTACCATGAACTGTTTTGGGTTCATATTGTTAAGTAGGCAGCCTGGGTCAACAGAGTGTGAGTACATGAGAGGTGTGGTATTTCTAAACTATGGGAACATCAATATGTCTCATCAGGTGAGTCTAGAAAGAAATATTGGACTGCTGTCCATGTTGTATCTGTATGGGTCTGGTTCTATGTTAATTAACTAATTGTTGCCTAAGTGGAAAATGCACTGTGGCTGGTAACAGTCTTTAGCCCCTTCCACAGAAATTTCATTGTCTATATGGTATCAGTGTGGACCTGTTTCCATGTCATCAGCTGAAAGTGATAGGGGAAATGGAGAATTCACCAATTGTCAGCTCTCCATATGAGACAAAGAGAATAAGAAACATAGTTGAATTTGATACAGAGATATATTGGGCCCAATTTGAAGACTGAGTGTCAGCCCCTCAGGGTTCCACCTCCAGATGAAGGTGAGAGGGTTGATAGGTTTTGCAAATAGGCAGTTTTGCTGTCGATTTTACAGGACAACTATATGCAAGTGCCCATCTCTGGTCCCAACAAGGACTGAGGACATTATGACTTTTTAAAACAAGTTAAAAACCTACTTGTTCTTAAAATGTTATGATCTGGAAGATTTGAGAATTTGTGAAAGATGTGGTTTATGTTCAAAATTATATGTGTCTGGTCCAATGAAATGCTATTGGCTGAATGGAACCTGATAAATAATGACAAGTAACAAGTAAGACATGCACGTACCAGACTACAGAGCCACAAATTTGAGAAACTGAAAGTTTAGAGATGATGTATGTCCTGGAGTCTAGTAAAATATTAGTTCTTTTTCATGTTCTGGCAAGCATAAAATCCTACCATCCCAACACCATTTGGATAACTCCATTCCTATCTTCATATCAGATGCTTCTTATCTTGACACAAAGACTGAGTATGAGAAGAAGAGAGAAGGAAAACCTATATTATGCAAGTAAAATACCACCTGATTGTGTATAGATGATGCTGTGATGCATGAGGGGGAGTGGGTGGTGGATTGGGAGTGAGGAAGTATGTATAAGAAAAAAAAAATGTATGCAGCCCGAAGGGATTCCCCATTTTCTCCTTTATTGCATGAGGGGACGGAGAGGGGGGGTCACCGATTTTATGAAGCAGCCTTGCTGTGGATGTGCTGTGTCTTGCGACACTACTTCTGACCCAGGGCAGTGGCCACGATGCAGGGATGACCCGTCATCCAGGAGGTGCCAAGATAAGAGGGAGGGAGGAGGGTGGAGGGGAGTGGAATACATAAGAAATGGAATGGGTGTGAGTGGTTTCTATACCTTTTTCTTTTTGGCTACCTCCCATGTAGGGGGAAAAAGCCTTTGGTATATGTATGTATGTACTTTTTTCTTAAACCTGTCAAACAATGTGTTACTATAATATAGGCTCTTCCATAGTACTATACTTCCCTCCCCTCATCTCCCTATACCTGTTTATACAAAATTTCAAATGAAGATTGGGGCTATTGTCATTTCTTAATGGCAATATTCTATTGAAAGTAATTCCACTTAACCACTTCGGTACGATGATGATTATGTAGGCATCATGAGGCATGAGTGGGTACATGAGGATGCCAACGTTAGCATCTTGATTATATATATATTTTTTTGTAGTTGTACATGAGTTACCCCCACATTTTGTGAAATGGTTTGATCATGTTTTCTGTATTTATTATTACTCAGAGTAAAAGAGGATGAGTAGTACAGCATTGACTTTATATCTTATAATGCAAGTAGTGTGATGCAAATTACACATGGCAGCCGATGCTGCATGCAAGAATTTGAGTCATACTGAAGTGGTTAAAGAAACAAATCTCTTTAAGAGCAAGAGAAAAAACTATTGTATCTGGAAAAGTAAAACAATATGCATAAAAATATATGTATAAACCATGTTCACATAAAATGACCAGAAAAATCAGAGCCATTCCTCAAGTACAATGGATCCATCAAGCAATGCAATTTCCTCCCCACCTTACCCCACCACTCTCATGCTAAATATGGTTAAATCACCAAATGTTTACATTATGGTACCTTTGCTTTAACATGCTATGGATTGTTGGTAACTTATTTTGCCTTGTTTAATATAGGAGGGGTGGGGGAGAAAATAATGTTGTAGGACAGAACAACTATATTCCAGGAATGCCAAAGAATGTTAGAAAATTGAAAATTGTTCCTCAAAACTACGTAAATATGCAGCAGAGTTCAAGGTGACAGTAGTTTAAACCCTGCTGCATAATTATTAACCAACTACTAAGGGAATGGTTCATCAAAATTCCACACTACAAAGTCCTGCATTGCACTAACTTCAACTTGCCTGAAGTAGGACTTGTTAGTTATCTTAAAAGCTGCTTTGAAGGACCACACATACTTTGAAGACTTAAAAGTATAAAAAAATATCTTGTAATATTCCTATTAGGGTACTCCAGTCAAACAACTTGAAATCATACTGGATTCATATAAACTGAGATAAGGTCAGTAATAACAGACTACAGAGATAACAGAACCCAGTCATGACCCATTAATTCAAGATGTTTTGATCTTATTGGAGGACAGAAAATAATGGTTGGCAGATTGAAAAACATGTTGTTATCCAAACTTTATAAAAAGGAATATTGGCAGAGGGAGAGGGTCACGGTGCTAAAACAGTCATCAATCAAGAATAGAAGATCTATTTTCTCACTTCTTCTGGGATTCTCAGTGTATGTACACACTGTCTCATCTCATGCACTCACAGGAACATATGAAATAATCTCAGACTGTCAACAAGTAACAATCCACAAACTGCACTTTACTACTAACAATACTGTCCCTGTCACTGCCAGCAGCTAAAAATACAACTTTAGTTTTAGAATGTTTTTCTTGAAATCTTGTCCGATCTGTCCCAGTCTTTGGTAAAGAACTATTGCGATAACAGTAGTGGTGGACAGCTACCGGTAAAGTTGCCGGTATTATTGGTAACAACCTTAACGGTAGCTTACCAGCAAAAATTCTGCTACCGTTAAAGCTCCGTTAACTGATAACTCGATAAGCTTTACCATAACACTCAGGCGCTGAAAGCACGTCTTGGCTTGGTGGTACTAAGTGACGGTCCTAAAACTGAATAATAACAGTTACAGTTTGCTTTTCATATATAAATCGAAAATTATCAGATCAGGAAGGTTAATGTTCACATCATAATGGACTATTCGTAATCGTAACTAGATCTTATCAATAAAGTTTTTGGTGCTCATTTTTTAAAGACGGATATAAGGACGTCAAGTTTCTGCTTTGTAGAACTTTGAAGTGATTAAATGTATTGCAATTTTCTGTTTTATTACTCTAAATGGTGATGCAAAATCTACTATATTTTCATATAAATATGGTTCCAAATGAGTTTCTGAAATTACCGGTATTGAAATATATCTCCAATATTGACACATTAATTTGTTAGGGTCAAAATAAAATGGTTTACCCTGTACAATTTTCTTAAAAACACGTAGGAAGAAAACTAGCAAATATATGAAAATAACTGGACAACTATTTTTACAGACCGTCCAGTTCTACTACTCACAATGGTCTGTTAAATTGTGTTTTTTTATGAATACTTTACCCAGTGGTAAACGAAGGTATTTTGTCAGTAACAAACAGCACTTATATTTTTGGGGGACAACATCGTATCGAAGAGGTGGAGTGAAGGTATGAAAAGAGAGACGAAGGGAAAGAAGTAGTTAAAAGTAATACCATTATTTTGTGAGTGGAAATGAGTCTCCAGTCAAGAAAGAATACCAAGAGACTTGGCCCAAAGGGATGTCTACAGTCCCTTAAATACCGAATACATGAAATACCTAATCAAATCCCCCATACGATGTATTAATTCGTAGTTATTCAAAAAGCATTAGTAATAGTACTAGTAGCAATTCGTATTTATGTGTAACAATTTCTAACTTGTTTTAACATTCTTTTTTATTTTTCTTATTTTACCCATTTTTCTAGTTCACGTCCCTGTTTTTTTTTTCTTTCTTTCTTTCTCTTCTTTCATCTCATACTTTTTGTTAGATCAGTCTTGTTTCCGCTTGTTCCTTCTACCGATCTTCAGCACATGTTTGTTCACTCCTAGATTGTAATTATAAAGAAACATTTCCCATTTATTCATGGTTCTAGTGGTATTCACGAATTCCTCCGAGTTTGCTTATTCAAATAATTTCTCCAAGTCTGAGAAGTCTGCCGTTCTTGTGTGACTCATTCTTTGACTATTTCCACATCCGGTTGTTGTAGATTAATTTTTACATTTTTTCAATTACAAGTACGTGCGCACAATATATGAATGTATGTATGTATATATGCATGTGCATGGATATATACACACGGTTGGCGCGGTTGGTAGAGTCCCCGACTGTCACTACGGCGGTCCGGGTTCGAATCCTGCCCAGGGGCTGAAACAATTTCACTATCGCTGCGCTTCGAGTCGTTACTCCAATTCTCGTGGGCGGGGAGTTGTGGGTGGGTGTGCATGTAAGGTCATAGCATTACCCATAGATCGGTCATACGAGCTCTGAGCTCTCTTCCGGGAGGGGAATAGCTGTTGGTCACGAGTCCAACACGTGACCCAAAGACCAAGATGAATACACACATATACACACAACTAAGTAAATTCACAGGTCGGACTAACGGCGAAGATTGGAACTCCGGAAGGAACACGCAATTTTCGAGGATTTCGACGATGAGGGAGTACCTGTGTTGTATTAGTAGGGAAGGTGAAAGCTCGTGGTGTAGTAGGAAGGTGAAGAAAAATGAGAAGGGGAGGGATTATTTAGGAAAATGGAAGGAAATGAGGAATAGGACGAACGGGCCCCAGACGTTAGAAGGAATGTCAACAAAAGGTGCGCAGACGACAGAGGTGAAGTCGAAGAAATTAGTAAAGGCGTAAAAATTGGAAATATAGATAAGAGCACCACAATAGAAAGTGGAGATTATTGTTTCTGTGGATTTAATGAGAGGGGTGATGACAACCTCCCCCAATTATCAAGTCTTGAGGAAAAATTGACAAAAATAAACGAATCATGGGAGGTTAGGTTCAGTCAACTTGCACTGATTACACAAAGATTTGATAAATTGGAAGAACTAAAGAAGCAGAATCAAAATCTAAATAAAGAAATATAAGAATTCAAAAGACAGTTAAAAGAATTAAAAGATGAGAATGAGGAATTAAAGAAGAATAATGAAAAACATAAAGAGTCCATAGAAAAAGAGGTAAGTGGTTGGAAGAAGGTTCAGAAGAATAGCAAAATTGAATTTAGAGATATAGTGAAACAACAGATGAAGGGACACACTAAGGACACAGTTATTAAAGTGATGAGAGAAAAGGAGAATATAGTAAGAGGTTTAGCAGATAAAAAGAAATGCATAATTATGTTAGAAATTGAAAAGAAACATAATCCAAATAGGACTACAAGAGTAAGAGAGGATAAAGAAAGAGTGAACAGTGTACTAAAATATTTCAAGATGATGAACAAGAAATAGGGAAAGAAATTGAAGAAATATATAGACTGAGAAAATGTAATATAGGCAAGACCAGACCAATTAAGATTAGATTCAGGTCACAAACGACAACAGAGAATGTCTTATCAAAAACAGGAAAACTAGCAGGAAGTGATCAGTACAAACAGGTATGGATAAAAAGAGAGATGAATAAAGAGGACAGAGAGGAAGAGAAAAAATGAAGCTAAGGGAAAAACGAGAAAAGAACAGAGTCAAAGAGAAATTCTATTGGAGAGTAGTGGATATGAAAGTGAGGAAATGGTTCATAGGAGAGAAAACATAAGGGAAACAGAAAACAGGATGGAGGAGGAATAGAATACACAGAGGAAATAGAAATGGCAGAAATTATCAACAAGCATTTTAAATCAGTGTTTACGAGGGAGAACATACAACTTAGAGATGTCGAGTGGGAGGGGAGTGTCCCCCTATGAAAGAGATAGAAGTAACAAAGAATGAAATAATGAATCACTTGTATAATCTCGATGTCAGAAAATCGCATGGTCCAGATGAAATGACAAACTGAATTTTAAGAGAATGCAGGGACGAACTAACAAACAAAATACATAGTCTAATAAGCAGTTCATTGAAGGAAGGAAAAGTTCCAGAAGATTAGAAAAGAGCAAATATAATACCAATATATAAGAGGGGAAACAAAGAACACCCTACGAACTATAGACCGGTCTCTCTTACAAGTACAGTAGCAAAAATTTGTGAAAGAATTATCAAAATTAGATGGGTAAAGCATTTGGAAAAAAAAAACAATGTACTAAATCCGAGGCAGTTTGGATTTATACAAGGAAGATCATGTGTCACAAACTTGATGTGTTTATATTCAAGATTAGTAGATATAATACAGGAAAAAGATGGATGGGCTAATTGTGCCTTTCTGGACCTGAAAAAAACTTTTGATAAGGCGCCACATAAGAAATTGCTAAAGAAATTAGAAACTGCAAGAGGAATACAAGGCAAACTACTTAAGTGGATGGAAGACTTCTTGCATGAAAGGAAAATGAGAGTGGTGATCAGAGGCAAACATTCCAATTGGAATGAGGTGATAAGTGGAGTTCCAGAAGGAACAGTACTGTCCCCAATAATGTTTGCTATATATATTAATGATATGGATGAAGGAATTGCAAGTTGTATGAGCTTCTTCGCAGACGATGCAAAAATGTTGAAAAAATTTAACACCGAAGAAGATTGCGAATCACTGCAAAGCGATCTCAATAAAGTATGGGAATGGAGTAGGAAGTGGGAGATGGAATTCAATATCAAGAAGTGTAGTATAATGGAATTTGGAAGAAGCAAAAAAAAGAATAGTGGGATCATATACATTGGGAGAGGAAGACATTAAAAAAGTGGAAAAAGAGAAGGACATAGGAGTCATTATTATGAATAATATGTCCCCTAAGAAACATGAACCAAATATTTGGAGAAACTTATAATCTAATAAGATTAATCAAAGTGGCATTTACATACCTGGACGAAGAAATGGTGAAGAAAATACTAGTCACGTTAATAAGACCGAGATTGGAGTATGCAGCGACGACGTGGTCACCAAGTACAAAAAAAAAGTATAACAAAACCTGAAAGAATACAAAGAGCAACTACGAAATTGGCACCAACTCTCTCAGAACTATCACTTGAAGAGAGGCTGGCAAAACTTGAGCTACAGACATTAAAGCAAAGAAGAGAGAGAGGAGACTTGATAACTATTTATAGAATCATGAAAGGCATGGAAATTATTGATAGAGAGGATCTAATAAAATGGGATAGTAGAGATACAAGAGGACATGGAAAGAAAATCAAGAAAGACAACTATAGAAGAGGCCTGAAAAAGAACAGCTTTCCCCACAGGATAATAGACGTTTGGCACAAGTTAGGTGAGAA
Organism: Oratosquilla oratoria; assembly: GCF_046742065.1. Lineage (NCBI taxonomy): Eukaryota > Metazoa > Arthropoda > Malacostraca > Stomatopoda > Squillidae > Oratosquilla > Oratosquilla oratoria. The sequence continues at coordinate 11,911,804 of NC_134797.1, read as the reverse complement.
TGTGGTGTGTGCAAAAACGACACACGAATTAAAAAAAAAAGTCTAGATAAAACGAGATATGGAGACGGGACACCAAGAGCATAGCTCCCCTTTCCGTAAAATACAACTAGGTAAATACACACAACTGCGGGTCACTACGAGCATAGCTCTTCTCCCACAAAATACAACTAGGTATACGTGGGGGAAATAAAAATAACACAAAAAGAAATAATGGAGCAATTAACGAACCTTTACGTTAAGATATCGCACGGCCTGGACGGAATTGCAAATTAGATACTAAAAGGACGCAAAGAACTAATGGACAAAATATACATAATAAGTTGCTCACTCAGAGAAGGAAAATACCAAAAGACTGGAAAAATGCCAACATTATACCAGTATATAAAGGAGGAAACAAGGAAGAACCAACTAATTACAGACCGGTTTCCCTTACAAGCACTGTAGCCAAAATTTGTGAAACAATATCAAGAATAAATGGGTAAAACACCTGGAAGAAAACAATATAATAAACTCAAGACAACTGGAATTCAGACAGGGAAGATTATGTGCTACAAATTTAATATGTTTCTACTCAAGACTAATAGATATAATACAAGAAAGGGATAGATGGGCTGGTTGGGCTTTCCTAGACTTACAAAAAGCCTTTGACAAAGTACCACACAAAAAATCATTTTAAGATTTGGAAAACATAGGAGGGATACAAGGTAACCTACTAAACTGGACGGAAGATTTCCTGCATGGTAGAAAAATGAGAGTAGTACTCAGAGAAAAGTATTCAGGCTGGGAGGAGGTGATTAGTGGAGTTCCACAGGGATCAGTATTGGCTCCAATAGTGTACGCTATTTATGTGAATGACATGGATGAAGATGTGAAATGTTACATGAGCTTCTTTGCAGATGATGCTAAATTGTCGAGGAAAGTGAAAACTGAAACGGACTGTGAATCACTACAGAGAGACCTAAACTAGGTTTGGAAATGGAGTCAAAAGTGGGAAGTAGACTTCAATATCAAGAAATGTAGTATAATGGAGTTCGGAAAAAGTATAGAAAATATCAGGACAATATACAATTGGAACTAAGGAAGTGAAGAAAGTGGGATCTGAAAAAGATTTGGGAGTAATTATCTCAAATGACTTGTCCCCTGATAAACAAATAAACAAAATTGTCGGAGAATCCTATAACTTGGTAAAATCAATAAAAGAGACTTTTACCTATTTAGACGAAGATATTGTTAAAAAAATATTAATCACACTAATAAGGCCTAGACTGGAGTATGTTGACACACTATGGTCACCCAGTACCAAAAAGAAAATAAAGAAAATTGAAAGAATCCAGAGAGCAACCACGAAAATGGCCCCGGCATTTTCAAACCTGTCATATGAGGAGAGACTGGCTAAATTGAAGTTACCGACTTTGGAACAAAGAAGAGAGAGAGGAGACCTACTGACCATCTACAGAATCACAAGAGGAGTTACTAAAATGAAAAAAGAGAAACACAAGAGGACATGAAAAGAAAAATCACAAAACTCAAAAAGGATAGTTATAGAAGAGACCTGAAAAAAAGTTTTCAATACAGAGTGGTAGACATCTGGAACAAGCTGTATGAGACAATAGTGTGTGCAAAAACCATACACGAATTTAAGAGCAAACTAGACACTGCGAGATATAAAGACGGGACACCACGAGCATAGCTTCCCTTACCGTAAGATACAACTTGGTAAATACACATATACACACTCGACGGCGCATTGGTAGCGTTAGCAATCGCTGCTACAGCGGTCCGAGATCGAAACCCGCACATGGCTGAAATAATTTCAGTGTTGTTGCGCTGCGAGTCGTTACTCCAACTCTCGTGGGCGTGGAGTTTGGGCATGTGTGCGCGTGATGTCACAGCATTACCCATAGATCGGTCACATATGAGCTCTGAGCTCTATTCCGGGAGGGAAATAGCTGTCGATCACGAGTCCAACACGTGATCCAAGACCATGATGAATCACAGACGTACAAACATGAAGACAACAATCATTCGAATTCGACCAATGAAAAGCTGTTAGCGTTGCGCGCATGCAGCAGGAATCCTTCAAACTTGCTGGTATTTGGTTAAATTGTAGCGTGAAAACAGTCTCGGCCAGTCGTGTGTATTTTATTATTCATCGTTGTGCGTTACTCGAGTGGGCTAATTGATCTCAACCTTGTAAGTGATCCTTGTGTTTTTTTGTGTGTGTTTTTTTTGTCTATATATTGCATATCATTTTGCCTATAATTTGGCATAATAAACTGTATTTAATGACGTTTTATTAAATTATTTTAATTGAAGCAAGTGCGGCCCTCATGACAACTTAAAAGTATTAATATGGCCCTTGGGGGAGTTTGAGTTTGATATGCCTAACCTAGAAAATCTGAAAATATCCAGCTTTTTCATAGCCAGTAAAAAAATAATTGTAAATGTCCAGAATAATACAATATAGAATTTCTGGAAAATTTCGTCTCTACTATAGGCCATAGGCAGCATCTGGAAAGGTAGGAAAAGTGAGATTTCGAATGGCGTCGTTTAATAATTACTTAAATACTCAGCCAAGTTTGGTTAGGTTATGTTAGGTTGTATTTATGTAAAGAAAGTCATTAATGTTTTTAAGCCATTAAGCCATTGAGCCATAATACAATATCGAATTCCTAGAAAAAAATTCTTAACTGTATAGCCAGCATCGAGAAAGGTGAGAAAATTGAGGTTTCGGGTGGAGCCGTCTAATAAGCACTTAATAATTACTTAAGTACAGTAATTACTAAAATACTTAATAATTACTTGATAAATACTTTATAATTAACCTAAATACTCAGCCAAGTTTGGTTAGGTCATATTAGGTTGTATTTATGTTGGTTATTGTATATCTTAAATTATTGACTTCTATATCTTTTTTGTTTGTCCCTTCAAGAATTTGGCTATTGTTTAATTTTTTAGGCCTTTTTAATTTTGATATTTTTTGTTCCAGAAAAATTAATAATGAATCGTAAACGAGATTTTGGGCACAGTAGTGCTAAAAGGATAGCTAAGGAGGATAAATTGAAGGAGAGAGTGGCTGTGTCCAAAATTCCAAAGTTGACTACTTTCTTCAAGATAAAACCTAGTGACACTGACACATATGAACCTCAAAGTGGACATTCCCATCCTTCAACATCAGTTGATGAAAGTGTTGTTGAACTTGAAACTGAGGTCAAGAAACCACTCAAGTATGATGAGGATAACAGTTTAACCCATTCAACTCATGTCAGCCGCTTGTGGTGTAGATACGAAAAACCGGATATGGTAGGCCTCGCGCCGGCCCGTACATCCGAATATCATCTGATGCGGCTTGACCGCGCGAGGATTGACGTCATATTTTTCTGGTGTTCGATCAAACATTTTGGTGTTTTATGATTTTTTGTTTTGACCAAATGACAAGAATCTTGTCATCATTTAAAGGCTGACAGTTTGGAAGAAACCGAAACAGTGGTACACAGTAGAGAAGAAAAGCAAATTAAAGAAACAATTGATTTAATACTTGTGTCAAAAGACGTGGAGAACAAAAACAGTTTTTCCATTGATCTAGGAAAGTGGCCGCCAAAATTTGATGAGGTTTTGAAGGAATACTGGATTGCTAAAGGAAGCCAGGACTGTCAAAATAAAGGCTGAGTTTACTTCCTCCAAAATACACTACACAAGTGAAAATAAAGCAAGATTTTGTCAGAAATCTTACTTTAGCAGAATTCATAAACTTACAAATTATAAACAAGAAAGAAGTTGGCTCTGCTACTCACAAAGCCAAGGCTGCCTATTTTGCTTTCCATGCAAAGTTATGAGCCCAGAGTTCCCTTCTAAGTTTACCGAGGAAGGTTTTGATGATTGGAAGAATGCTAACACTGGACTGATTCGACACGAAGAAAGTACTGTGCACAAGAAAGCTATTGTTGCCTTGATAGCTCGGAAGAAGAAGGGTGAAAGTGTTGATGAACAACAGTACTGGCGAAACTTGCTTGATCGTGTTGTAGAAGTTATAAAGTTTTAAGCAGAACGAGGTCTCCCTTGCCGTGGAAGTGATGAAACTGTTGGCTTTTCAAAGATTAGTAATTACCTTGGACTGTTAGAACTGTTGGCCTAGTTTGACCCATTTCTATCTGAGCACATAAATGGTCATGGGAACAAAGGAAAAGGTCATACTTCAGATCTATCCAAAGATGTGTGTGAAGAGTTTATTAGTCTGATAGGGGCCAAGATACGTGACTAAATAATTAATCAATGAAATAAAAAACTAAAAAGTACAAGTATTATTCAGTTTCACTGGATTCAACATCAAATTTAGTACATACTGACCATCTTACTTTGATTGTACGATACGTGTTGCCCTCTAGACCAGTAGAAATGTTTATCGAGTTTTTAGACATGGGAGGATATAGTTCTGCAAATCTTGCTGACAGCTTACTAGATTTCTTTAAAGGAAGGGAAATCAACATCAAAGATTTTAGAGGCCAGAATTATTACAATGCTAATAACGTGAGTGGTAAATACAACAGACTACAGGCCATCATCAAGGAAAGGTGTAATTTTGCGGAGTATATTTCATGTTTTGCCCATTCCAATTATCATAATTAGATTTGAACTCATGTATTGTTTGAGCTTGGGCCATATCACCTTGTAAGCTATTCCACATATTCATGCATCTGTATGGAAAAATGTATATCTTCACATCCTTTACACATATAATCTCTCATAATATACTTCCATGATCTCTTAATCAGATCTCTTTCTATCAATACAATCTATCTCCATCAGTGACCTGAACACTGTAATCATATCACCTCTTTCTCTTCGATCTTTCAAAGTTGGCAGACCCAGGACTTTTAGTCTTTCCTCATATGGTTTATTTGCCAGGCTGGGGATTATTTTGGTTGCTAACCTTTGTACTCTCTCGATCTTGTTTATGTCCTTCACTCTGTGTGGGGACCATACGACTAACGCATATTCCAGTCTTGGACGTATCAGGGTTTCGATGATTTTTTTAATCATCACTTCATCCATATTTGTGGAACGCCAATTTAATCAGCTGCAGTAGTCCGTATGTCTCTCCCTGTGTGTGTGTGTGTGTGTTTGTATAAATATATATATATATATATATATATATATATATATATATATATATATATATATATATATATATATATATATATTCACACACACTGAATGGTCCCCAGTGCAGATCTTAATCTTTTTTCAACCACATTAACTTTTTACTTTTAATTCCATGTCATCACGAACGAGACTGACAATGCGCTCGTCGGAGTCATATACGGAAACTGATACGAAGCGAAGCCAAGGGCTCGAACCTCAGCTCAGACGTATCAAAGTAACAGTGACTAATCACTGCGCCAACAAGAGATGGCTCAGTGGAGATGGCGCAGTGGTTAGTCACTGTTACTTTGATACGTCTGAGCTGAGGTTCGAGCTCTTGGCTTCGCTTCGTATCAGTTTCCGTATATGACTCCGACGAGCGCATTGTCAGTCTCGTTCGTGATGACATGGGATTAAAAGTAAAAAGTTAATGTGGTTGAAAAAAGATACATATATATATACGTTCGTAAAGAGCTGGAGTCCAGGAGCCATGTTATCGGAAAAATTTCACACTCAGTGTTTGAAAATTTTCCGACGATATATATATATGTGTGTGTGTGTGTGTGTGTGTGTGTGTGTGTGTGTGTGTGTGTGTGTGTGTGTGTGTGTGTGTGTGTGTGTGTGTGTGTGTGTGTATGTATGTGTGTGTGTGTGTATGTGTGTGTGATTCACCACGCTTTTGGATCACGTATTGGATTCGTGTACATGTGTATTGGAGGGAGTGGACTAAGAGGCTATCTTGGTTCGAGAAGAGAGGGCATCACAAAGGATTACAAAGTATTATAAAGGAAGAGCATGCCGACAGCTGGAGACCTTTTGATCCATAACTTGGACGGATGCAAAAAAAAAAAAAAAAAAAAAAAAGTGGAAAAAAAGTGGAAAGAAAAAAAATCCGGAGAATATAAAGAAACGTGGTTTTACTTCTTATATGTCAACTTCAACTCCTGGAAAAGCCTGGAAACAAATTTGAAAAACAGTTATTAGGAAGAGGAAAAAAATACACGGTACACCACAGACGCATCTCTCTGTACTGCACTTGAATAAATAAGGGAATAAGGTGTGTGGTGAATGTTAGGTGATAGCATTACCCATAGATCGGGCAATTTATGAGCAGTGGTCTCTCAGTCGGTAGTGAGAATTGTCGATCACGCCTCCAGCACGTAATCTAAAACCGTGGTGAATCACATTGGGCATGTTTTCACAGACATTGATTCACAGCGGTTTTGAAAGATGAGGGATCCCCTTCATGAAGAATTGGTAGTCTTTTATTTATTTTTTATTTATTTTGTTCTATTCTATTTTATTTAGTTTCATTTTCTCTTATTTTAAGTGTTTATTTATTTATTAGCTTAGCTATTCATTCATTTTTTTATTCATTTACCTAATCATTTATTTACTTATTCATTTGTATGTTTATGTGTTTATTTGTTTATTCATTTACACATTTATTTGTTTTTTTCTTGTCTATTCATTTATCATTCTGGCTTAAGCCGAAAACTACAAACTCGGTTTTACATTTTTATATCAATAGAGATGTCCAAGGTTTGTGACGCTTATATTCACATCGCTTGTCTGTTTATCAATTATATATACGCTTGTTCCTATCCTCCTCATTGTTTGTTTATTATTATTATTGTTTTTGTTTTATTTTGTTTTTTATCCAGTATGCTACATGAATACCGCGGCACAGGATACCTGAGTAAATCGAGGGCAAGGTAGAGGTTAAAGTGTGAGGAGTTAAACACCATATGATGACGGAGCCTTTATTTGTACGACGTTTCGCTTATAGGTACTTGAAAAAGCTGTTATAAGCGAAACGTCGTACAAATAAAGGCTCCGTCCTCATATGGTGTTTAACTCGTCAGTGTGTCGGCAACTGCTACTTTCAGGGAGAGGTTTAGTATAGATTACTCATGACGATGACGGATGATTGGAAGAAGGTAGAGGGTATACTAATTCATAGTTTCTCTCTCTCTTCATGTTCATTTTCTGAATAAATGGGGATATTTGTTATAATTTCGGAACATAAATCTTAGATATGCTTATCATGTAATTTAAGTGGTGTCATTGACCGCGCTGAGACGGTTTGAAAAGTTTTATGAGAATCATAAGATACAGAAATGCCGGATTTAGGTACAAGCTAAGCTACAGCTTAGGGCCTTACAATCTACAGCGGCCTCAAGATTTTTTTTTAATATGTCTTAAAATTCAACACAAAGATCTTATCATATAATTTTTCGAGACAAGATTGTTTACCCTAATGTGGAAACAATATTACAACTATTTCTATGTCTAATGGTAACAAATTGTTCAGGAGTAAGGTCATTTTCACAGCTAAAAAGAAGGAATAATGAATTAAGAGCAACTATTTCTTAAGAAAAATTGTCTGCACTTAGCACCATGTGCATAGAAAGCGATATTTTTTACATCGTAATAAATTATTTTAGGGGAAATCAAGAAAGAAAAAAATTAAGTTGTAACTCAGAGGATTTTCTAATTTTCTAATATAATTTTTGTGATTTTGCAAACATGCTCTTTATAAAAAAAAAACTAGACCACCCGTGACCCGTTGGGTCAAATAAAATCTTAAATGATACGCTGTTAATAAAATGGTCGATAAAATCTTTATCAAGACAATGCTCTTATATTTACAACATTCTCCTTAATTAATTATGCTTATGTCGTGTCACGTCTCGTCATCCCACTCCCACTCATTAATTATAATTCATTATCATTCAGGGAGTCCCATGGGACTTGAGTGAGTAGTAACGTTTATAAATATAAACTTTATGATAGATATACTATGTCATTATCACCGTATAGTATAAATCACAGAAAATAAGTTTCTATATAAAATCGAATATAATTTAGAGCTCTTATATCTATTCAGTAGACGAAGGCAGTGACTTAATTAGTTAAAAGAAATGAAATGCAGAAGATTGTGACGTCATGTCGTCGTTGCTTGGAAAACTACGCATCATAGATGCTAATTCAGGAGTTGGCTATACTTTTAAATACTGAATATGAATTTTTTTATAAGTATATATAGATAGATAGATATGTATGTTGGGTCAAAGGAAATTTGAAATGATACGTTGTTATAAGAAGTGAAATGCAGAAGATTGTGACGTCATGTCGTTGCTTGGAACACTACGCATCATATGATGTCGTGACGTCATGTCTCTTCTTCTGATTGGCTGGTCCTCGGTCGTGACGTCATATCCCTTCTTCTGGTCTCCTTTTCTGATTGACTGGTCCTCAGTCGTGACGTCATATCTCTTCTTCTGATTGGCTGGTCCTCAGTCGTGACGTCTTATCTCTTCTTCTGATTGGCTGGGTGACGGTTTCAAGCAAGCAAGATACAAACAAGATTTTCAGAATTTTATAAGTATATAGATAAAAGGCAATATATTTCAAATTTTATATTATTAAAAGGTATGTATTTTCAAGTTTTCTGAGACAAAATGGAGCAATTTAAAAGGAGGGTTTTATATTGCTTAGGGCCTCACTAATTCTAATTCCGGCCCTGTACACGGTATTTGGCTTCCACTTCAAAACATCTTAGAGAAAGATTCGCACTTTGACCAAATACGAAATTAATTTGAAATTTACAATTTACCTTAGAAAATGGGATTCTATTTCATTATCACATTATACATTATTCACTTATTTCTTGTTTGCACCTGAGATATCTATTTTTTCTATAGAATGGTTACTTTAGGTTAAGTTATGTTTTATTAGGAGGTATTGAACAACGTAAGTTTCGTGTTAAATATCCGTGTTTGCGTGATTTTAGATTTTTACCGAAAATTATCGTAGCCTATACATGGCTTTGTTGTGCCTCAAAATTACATACCAAAGTCAATATGTGCTATATACCTTTCATTCGTTTGAGTGAAAAATAGTGTAATTTTCATATTTAGTGTTTGAATTTTGAAAATGTTATAATTTTCAATGTTCAGTAACATATTTGGAAGACAACCCGTGCTCAGCTTGAACTGAATGCACGAAAACGACAAAGGAATAAATATGAATGAAGTAACCTTAGTAATTTCTATTCAAGGCGATGATGACACTATCACCCACGGCCCCAGGAAATGGTCTTATCAGTGTTGTTCCACTCGCCTTGTCATAACATATCTCGGTGACAACATAAGTTTGTGGTGATGGGAATTTCATAATCAAATATGAAATGAAAATTAAATAAATTAGATTATATGATCATATAAAATAAAACGAGATCTGAGAGAGCATAACAACCTACTTGAGGGATCACAGAAAATGTAATCAGGTTTAAACTAGAGAAAATGGGATTTGTCCAATGTATAATAAAAGTAACAGATTCACTGGATTTACCTCATCGTATTTATTTAACTATGGCATACAGGGCGATGTGGGCTCCATCTCTGTTTCTCTAATTATCAAACTTTGCTTTGAATTCGTTTATCCAGATGAGCTGTTTGTTCTTGTAACCCTCTCCACAAATTTTTATTACTCAGCGTCCTCCAAACATTCCGTCATCGTTTCTTGCTGTCCTCTTGATTTTCTTTCGGTCCACACAGAAACATCTTCTCAGCCAGTCTTGCCTACACATCTCACAATTCTACAGACAGCGATTATGTCCCCCCCCATCCACCCTTTTTGCTTCTTTCAGTGTAGGGAAAACCTACTTTTTTCAATCTTTTCCTTGCACCATTTGTCGGCAGGAAGAGGGTGACGAGCCTACAACTGAAAGTGCGCAGCCGCTGCCAAAGCCGTCACCTTAGTTCTATGATCTTGGACTGTTGGAGCAGATAACAGTCGCTGTTGGGAATCGGAGAGATGAGCGGGATTACCTTATCGAAAGCATTCTACAAATACAAATGCACACAGTCCACCTAACTATCTCGCGCACATCAGTCGTTCTTGAATAAAAACAAAATATATGTGATACACAGGACCTTCCTTTTCTGAATTCTTACTGGTCACCTGCCAATAACCTCCCCCACCAACACCACATCTCCTCCAAATATTGTGTCCGCTTTTCACAGTTCTTTCGCACAATTTGGCTGTACAATAAATAAATAATTAGACAAATACATAAACAAATAAATAAATATATGTAATAGGTAGATGAATAAGTAAATAAATAAATAAATGAATAAATAAATAATTAAGACATTCTTCTTCCTTCTAATGAACACACTATTGTGACTGAAAATATCACCAAGGCCCCTTCCTCACTTTCCACCCAGAGGCTGCCTGTCAGGATTTCCCTACAAAAAGAACATGGTGTGATTTTGGATACGAGGTATCCGCCTCAAGAGGATGCGAACAAACCCACAAGTCCGCTCAAGGTAGAAGAGTGTTCCTGTGAATCAAAGAAGAGGTTTTAGTTCGTTATGCTAGGAATGAAGTCACGAAATAGGAATCAAAGTGGAGAGGAGGTGATGATGGAACTTCATTCAAAACCATACGTTTCGGCACCTTAATTGGACCTTCTTCACTCCTTTAAAGAATGCCCAAGAGGTCGAAATGGCTGATTCTGAATAGATCTCCAAACTCTAGCTTTAGTTTCATTGCCACCTCATCTCCATATTCTCCCAATTTTTACGTGGCATGTATTCTTCACAAAACCACTTTACCACTTTTGACAGGGAAATTATTTACTTGGCTAGTCCTGGGGGGGGAGGTTCTTTACAATTATGATGTAAAAGACGCACAGGAAACACTCCAAACCTACTGTGTTACCACAGGAAGTGATATATAGCGAGTGAGTGGTAAAGACAAGAAGTGAGGGCGAGCGGACGGACGTCAGCGAGAAAGCACAATCATTCACTCTCTTGAATGGACAAGAAGACCCTATCGTACAAGTGCAAGATAACTGCCCTCTGTCTTTACAAGAGCCAATACAAATAAGAGATGGAGGGAGAGCATACTAGGTAGGAGGATGGGTTAACAGCAAATCAGTAGATGAATTGGACAACTTGCCATGTTAATCCACTTACGCGCGCGCGCACCCGCGGGTTAATTCCTATAAAAAATATTAAAACATTGTTATTTAGAACTGCAATGTAGTGGAACATCAATATATACTTTAGTAAGGAAATTAATGTCACATTCGTATTATTTGACAGATACGGGCAAGAGGGTCAAACTCTTTCTATTCTCTGTCTCTGTGCCTGTAGACAGTGTACTCTTTGAGCTGAATAGACAGGAGGCAGGATGTGTCCGCTAACAGTCCCCAGGGATTAGGTTGCAAGTGGGGACCCTGGGGCTGCTTAAGGGAAAGTGGTGGTGGTGGTGGTGGTGGAGTGAGTGAGGAAGGGAAAGGGAGGATCTGAGTGCTCAGGAAACTTGAAAGGTCACGGGATTAACTGTGGGCGTCTTAGAGTTGCCAAATGCCATTCATTGTCCAAGAACCCCATCGACGTTTCATTCAAGAAGGAATGAAAGAACACCAAACTGTGAATATGAATGGAGGTTGCCATGTTTATGGTAATAGTAATCGTAAATTTTATTGTTTAGGCCATTTCAAATGTATGTATTGAAGATTTATTTAGTTATCGGCAAAAGAATAACCCATTATAGACGAATAGGTTTCTTATAAACATGCATTTAGCAATCACTTAGAAGATTTTGCATGATAGAGTTGGTGACATGTCTGGTAGTTTTTTTCACCTCTTCATATTTTTTTCTTTCTTCACTGCCTTCTTATACCTATTGTTCTATATTTTTCGTTTTTATTTTTCTTTCTTTTTTATTATTTTTTGGTTTCCTGTACTTTTGGGTTCCCTTGTCGCAACTCAAATGTTTTCAGCAATCTTGAATGCTAGATAGATAGATAGACTTTATTTGGCAATGAATCAATGTACATGAAGTGCAAATAATGACAAGAAAACATAGCTCGGAATAATAAATGCAAATTGCCGAGGATAACACAAAAAACATGTACGCTTATTTCCTAGACACCGATGCCTTCGAAGTCGGGTCGTTGTTAAGGGCTGTAGTTTACCAGCCCTTCTACCTTCTGAAGATTGTCGCGTTGTGCAATATCAGGTGACAAGAAGACGGTTTGATGCAGCGGCGGCGCTAGGAATTTTTTGTTGGGGAGGCTAAGGGGGGGCTGAGCAAAATTTTGGGGGGGCTAATAGTAATATGATAATACACATATATTATCCTCATTAATGGTTGGGCTAGCACTGATGGCTGACAAATCTTTAGCCCTGGCAATTAAAAATTCCACTTAATAAAATTATTTCAATGAGAGTTTTAAATTTTCAATTTGCTCATTTCAGTTGGGGGGGGGCTAATGGGGGGGCTGGCCACTTTTTTTTTGGGGGCAGAGCCCCCCAAGCCCCCCCCTGGCGCCGCCACTAGTTTGATGAGAGAGAGAACACTCTTCTCCTCCTCGCCTTCCATTTTATTCCCCTTTCCTCCACAGCCCCCCATCACACACGTTCTTTGACTCCCCCATTAAACAGCGTGGAAATTGCACCTCCTACCTTCCCCTCGTTTCTCCCCCCCCCCCACTCCCCGGCCCCAAAGCAATATTGCCAATGTAGTAGGCCAGAATTACCACCAGGCCAGATTGACCCCGAAGTAATTCTAGACCAAACCAAACTAACCCCTGCGGTAATTGTAGCCTAAGCTAATTTTACCCCGGGGGAGGAGGGGGAGTTAAAACTGGCATAGTCCATTTTCAGCCCCCAGACTAGTATCCCCATCCCTTTGAAAATATATTAAAAGCAGTATTATTCACTTCTTTGACATTTCCTCTCAGATTTGTATTACATTCACATATGAGTTACATTATTCATTTGTTCTGCAAAATAACATATCAAATGTCCACATTATTTACAAGTTAGTTACATGTATGCTTATTCACAAACTTAATATAATCTTTAAGTTAACTCCAATAACAACATTGAAGTGGTCATAGTTGTTCTCTAGGTATATGCTAGTCTTTGTAGTGCCCTGTAGATTAAAGGAAACTGGGTATGTGAGTCACACCATACTTACAATAGCATCTGTGCCAAGGAATTATACTGTACCCATGTACCCATGGCAACTATTATTTTCGGTCATCACCCTGCTATCCGTGATAGTGTTGTGCAACATATGAGTGGAAGTATCAGTGAAAAGATTACTAGGTACCTCGACCAGCCCATTAGTGAGTATATGGCTTCAAGTGCATTGGACAAATGTGGTGTTTGGGCAACAGATGCTGAACTCATGGCCACAGCATCGCTTCTTGGCACATCTACAGGACACAACAGAGACTGGCATGTACCTAGAGAACAACTCAGACTACTTCAACGTTGTTATTTAGAGTTAAGTAAAAGGTTAGATTGTTTGTGAATGCATATAGAAAACGAGCCCAAATATTTTTAAACATTAAAGCTGAGGAAAAACTGAAATAAGCCTAAATGTGACTTGTGATAAATAATGTAAACATCTAATATGTTATCTTGCAGAATAAATGAAAAAAAAATGTAACTCATACGTATGTAATACAAATTTGATGGAAAATGAAATAAAGAAAAGATAAATAATACTGCTTTTAATACCCATTCAGAGGGGGAGGGGGATTCTGGCCTGGGGTGGGGGGTAGGTGAAAAATGGGCTAGGAAAGTGAACAGGGGTAAATTG